>NW_005841978.1:2089501-2127464 GCF_000455745.1 Alligator sinensis | reverse complement strand
AAGAGAAGCTCAAATATTTCTATCAAGTAATGTTAGCACATCACTGCCAGCATAGTTGAATTTCACATCCTAATCTGCAGCTTTGCAACTTGCTTGGCAATAACCATTTCTTTTAAAAATTTAAACTACTACTACTACAAACCTACTGCCACTAAAGGGCCTTTATAAAGGCTTAATTCTTTAATGTAAATCTATCAAATGCTACTCTTCTGCCTTAATCCTCAAAGCATCTCAGACCTCTATAGATGACTTTTAGCATTTTACAGAAGAAGCATATTGAAAAAAACTATGCATACCAGCATTTGAAATACTTAGTCTAGTGTAAAAGTGACATGCCTGATGGAAAGTTAAAACTCATGCAACAAGGCTTAACTCAAATTGATACAAATTAGGTTTAACAAATGCTTATGTAACCTAGGTGGTATGCAGAAGGTACCCCCTCTCCAAATCAAAGGGATGTCAGCAAATGCGTGTATGCTGTGGGAAGCGTGGCTGCCTAACTGTAGGCCAGCTCACTTCCTTTCCTTACAGAGTAGAGCAGAGACTCAGGACACCTAATGATATTTAACTATGTACAGGTTTAATGTTATGAAATAATATAAAGCCTATAACCAGAAACTTATATGTATATAGGTGTGTGTGTGTGTACACGCACACATGTACATATGTCATTTACAAATAAAAGTTCACACGGGCAATAGCCCTTTTTAGCCCTGAACTCAGGCACAGGCTTACCCTGTGGCCTTCTGATTAGACTGCAACCTCTGCCCCTTGATAGGGTCCTCTATGCAGCAGGCAAAGGAGCGCTTAATAATAAAACATCAGGTTAATCAACAAATGAATGTCAGGAATATCTGGCAGTGATGGGATGATCATTTAACATACAGAAAAAGGTTACATCAAATAAGGTACACACATGCATATATATAGATAACCCATACAACAAGTTTAGATATAAACAGCTTACAATCCCCTCCTAATACAACGATACAGACTCAGGGTTACAACAAGAACACCAGCAGCATTAGAAATCAGAACACAACAATGGCACAGCAGCTGTGCCCAAAGAAGAAAAGACAACCTGGGGAGGGGTCTTGTTATCTAGCAGAACATTATTACCCTCTCTGAATCATCCCTTCCCATCAGGGGGCTTCCCCTTAGCTGTCAACCCACTCTCTGCCCCATGCACCTCCCTCTGCTCCAAAACGGGGCACATGCCTTGTGCAGAAATAGAGACCCATGCCAGCTTGTGCAGCCACCAAGATCCCATCCTCTCCTGAACTCTCACCATCCCTGCGCACTGTTCCTCCTGTTTCTGCCTTGTGCAGGGTTGGAGACCCAACTGCCTTGTGCAGCTGTGGTGGCCCCCTTGCAGCTCTCTTGCCCTGTGCACTGCCCTAGGCACTGAAGGCCACCTGCCTAGGGTACAAATAAGGAAACACACTGCCTTGTGCAGCCATGGCATCCCATCAGCTCTATGGCCCCTGTGCACTGTTCCATGCACTGAGGACCCAGCTCCTGCCTCTTGCAGGATTGGGGACCCATGCTGCCTCATGCAGCCACTGAGGTAACCTTTCATCTCTACCAGCCACATGCAGTGCTCTGTGAACAGGAGCTCAGCTCCTGCCTCATGCAGGATTGGAGACCTGCACTTCCTTGTGCAGGCACCATAGTCCCTTTTTCCCTCTGGACCCTCCATACATTGACCTGTGCACTGTTATCATGCTCTTCCTGCATTGGCTAGGATGCAACCACCCACCACTTCTCCCTACCAGAGGTGTCTTCAGGGTGCTTCTGCAGCAACTGTTTTGCCCCTGCTGGTCAGCTCAACCAGGTCTTCTACAGCCCTTGCCTTCATCATCCCTCATTGAAAGTCTCCTGTGTGCTTGACACACGGACTTTTATTCCCTCTGGAGGCTCTGCCTCAGATCAGAAATGGACCAGTGAGGAAGCCTGTGGAGCTAGTTCCCTCTCAGGTCCTTTCTTTCACCTCTTTTCCCCCCCTCCCCTTCATCTGCTGGAGCACTTGAGCCCCAGGCCCACAGGGTCATGCATGGGAGAGATTGAGGGAGAGATTGAGTGGACAAAAGGGGTGGGGGTGTAGGTCTCTGTCAAGGAAAGATATGCATCCCTACAAGCTGACATTGGCACCCACAGTGGATGATTGGAGACCCCATGGGTTAAAATCCATGGGGAAAATGGCACAGGGGATACTATGGTGGGAGTCTACTAAAGACCGCCTACCCAGGATTAAGACCTTGACTGGGAGTTTGCCAGGGAATTGGCTAAGGCCACGCACTCCCGATGTATGGTTGTCATGGGAGACTTTAACTACCCAGACATCTTGTAGGAGGAGCACTCAGCCAAATCCCAGCAGTCACAAAGCTTTCTCTCATGCGTGGATGACCTCTATCTGACGTAGGAGGTCTACGGGTTGATGAGAGTTAAAGCGTTGCTTGACCTGGTACTGGCAACCAGGGATAGCCTAATTGGTGACCTAATGATCGAAGGGAAGCTGGGTGACGGTGACCACCAGCTGGTCACCTTCACTATCCACCGTAAACCTGGCAAGTCAGTCAGCAATACAGAAGTCCTCGACTTCAGGAATGCTGACTTTGACAAGCTAAGGAGGCTTGTCAGTGATGCCCTAAAGGGCCACAAACCAAAGGGGAGGGGAGTTCAGGATGAGTGGTTGCTCCTCAAGGGAGCAATCCTGGATACGCAAGCAAAGTCTATCCCGTCTTGGAGAAAAGGCAGAAAAAGGGCACAGCAGCTCCCTTGGCTCTCCAGGGAACTAGCAGACCTCCTGCATCTTAAAAGGAAGACCTAACAAGGATGGAGGACTGGAACCACCATGAAGGAGGAATACTCTGCTCTGGTCCGGATCTGCAGAGAGCAAACCGGGAAAGCCAAAGCAATGATGGAACCCCAGCTACCTACAAATAGCAAGGACAATAGGAAGTCCTTTTTTTAGATATGTGGGGAGCCGGAGGAAAAGCAAGAGCAACATTGGACCCCTGCTAAACCAGATGGGATCACTGACAACTGATGCCTGTGGCGGCCGAGGTGGTAGGCCGGGGCTACGGCCAGTAGCCCGAAATGGCAGGTGGGTACTTTGACAGACGGAGAGGGACTAGGCACTGAAGCGTATTGGGTAAAGTAAGATTGCTTTACTTGCACTGTAGATGATACAATACAGGTAGGCTGAATGCTGACTTGAACTTCAATTACAGTTGCAAAGATGGCTGAACAAGCTTGCTAGATGGAAAAGAGTACGTCAAATACAGGTAGGCTGAATGCTGACTTGAACTTCAATTACAGTTGCAAAGATGGCTGAACAAGCTTGCTAGATGGAAAAGAGTACGTCAGGGAAGTCGGTGATGGGGAGTCACTGGTGGGTGATCAGTCCACCAGGTTTCCTCAGAGATATGTACGGAGTTCGAGCTCTCTGAGTTCGCTCTCTGAGTTCTCCTTCTCCGAGGTGTAATCAATCCAGGTTCACTCTGAGATACGTTCGGAGTGCGCTGGGTTAATTCCCTTACTCTGAGGTATGCGGAGTTCTCTGATGTGGAGACCGAGTTCTCCAAGCTGGAAAGATATGCGGAGCTCTCCCAACGTGCTAAGCTGGAGACATATAAGGAGTTCTCCCAACTCCGAGATGTATACGGAGTTCTCCACCATGGGTGGAAACTGATTTACCTTTTATATGACCAACAAGCCAATCGCTAGTCACTAATATGAATAATTTAGAACCGGCCAATTGTGGTGTGTCTATTTGCATGAAGTTGGCGGGAACTTTTTCTAAAGCTGTAACTTTCCATTACTGTGGCATTTGGTTACTGGGTTCAGGCATAGCGGAATTTTCCCCTTGTGACCTACTTTTTTGCTGTGACCTACTTTCCCCCTGTGCCATATGTATCAAACCAGATCAATGGAATTTTCCACCATGGCACAGGCATGCAAACCAAATGGGACTTTCCACTATGCCAGGACTGTAATAAACTGCTAAGTGAGGAGAGAGAACGTACCAACCTAGAAGTAACAACAGTTGCTAGGCAGATTCCATTGTGTCAGGGACACTTCTCAGTTTGGGTTATGACAATGCCTAGGAAAAAGAAAACTTGCTAAATGGGTAGTTCACATCAGTTTTTCATGAGTCCCATGGGGCGTCCCTGTCTACTGTGGGACCGGGAGGCCCAGGTGAGGAAGATTCATTACCCTCCATCAAAGCTGACCTTGTGAAGGAGCACCTTGACAGGCTGGATACCTTCAAGTCAGCCAGCCCTGATGGTTTACACCCAACAGTACTCACAGAGTTGGCTAGCATCATAGCTCAGCCCCTGGCACGGATCTTTGAGAACTCCTGGTGCTCTGGTGAAGTGCCCGAAGCTTGGAAGAAGGCCAATGTGGTGCCTATATTCAAGAAAGGGAGAAAAGTAGATCTGGCAAACTATAGGCCCATCAGCCTGACCTCTATCCTGGGGAAGGTCTTGGAAAATATTATGAAAGAGGCCATCCTTAACAGACCAGCTGACAGCAATATCCTGAGAGATACCCAGCATAGGTTTGTTGTAGGTAGGTCTTGCTTGACCAATCTAATTTCCTTTTACAACCAGGTGAACTATCACCTGGACAAGGGGGAAGAAATTGATGTCATATATCTTGACTTCAAAAAAGCCTTCAATCTGGTATCCCATGATCACCTCTTGGCAAAACTGGCTAACTGTGGCCTTGACCTCACCACGATCCACTGGCTGGGGAATTGGCTCTGCAGTAGGACCCAGAGGGTGGTGGTTGACAGAAGTCAATCGTTGTGGTGCACTGTGACCAGTGGTCCCTCAAGGCTCTGTCCTAGGGCCTTTACTTTCTAATATCTTCATCGATGATGTAGACATTGGTGTCAGAAGTGGACTGGCCAAGTTTGCTAATGACACGAAACTCTGGGGTAAAGCATACACAACTGAGGACAGGAGGATGATCCAGGCAGATCTTGACAGGCTCATGAAATGAGTGGGTGAGAACCTGATGGTGTTTAACACCAAAAAAATGCAAGGTTCTCCACTTTGGGAGAAAAACCCCACAGCATGCTTATAGGCTCAGCAGTGCTACACTGGTTAGCACTGCAGATGAAAGGGACCTGGGGATCATGATTGACCACAATGTAATGCTGTGGCTAGTAAAGTGAGCAAAACATTGGCTTGCATGCATAGATGCTTCTCAAGAAAATCCTAGGATGTCATTCTCCCCTTGTACTCGGCCTTGGTGAGGCCACAGCTGAAGTACTGTGTCCAGTTTTGGACTCCACAACTAAAAAAGGATGAGTTATGAAGAAGCTTGAGAGAGTGGAGAAGCTTGAGAGAGTGCAGAGGAGAGCCACGCACATGATCAGAGGTCAGGAAAACACACTATGATGAGAGGCTGAGAGCCATGGGACTCTTCAGCCTGGAAAAGCACCGGCCCCAGGGGTGTTCTGGTGGCCACCTATAAGTTTATCAGGGGTGTTCACCAGGATCTTGGAGAACAACTATTCATCTGAGTGCCCCAAGGGATGACAAGATTGAACAGTCAGAAACTGCTCCGCGACAAATTCAGGCTGGACATAATGACATACTGTCCGAGCCCCCAAATTTTGGAATAGACTGCCACTGGAGGTGGTTCAAGCACCTACTTTGAATGCCTTCAAGACATGCTTGGATGTTTACCTTGCTGGGATCCTATGATACCTGCTGACTTCCTACCCCTGGGGCAGGGGGCTGGACTCAATGATGCTCCGGGGTCCCTTCCAGCCCAAATGTCTATGAAATCTATGAAAATTCCCCCTCACCACTCATGCTGCACTTCAGCACCCCACACCTGCAGCCCCATACAAGGGGCTGGCTTTTGAAATACTGAATCTGGGGGAAGCTCCTCCCTGTAGAGACTGATAACCCTGAGCTCTGGAAATGGCTGGCAGGGGAGGCTTTCCATGACCAGAGCCCCAGCAGTACCCCATCATGGCCAGCAATGGGGCTGTAGTTTTTGCTTCCCACAATGTGAACTCTCCCTGCCCCAAAAGCCACAGCACAAAGCCCCTCCTTTCATGACCCAAGAGCCTAATCTGCTCTCCTCCAGGAACAGAGCCTCCTGCTGACTCCACACCAACCCTACCTGGAAGCATTCAACCCCACTCTGCCAACACTGACTGGCTAGCATCCATCCCTACTCTGCCAGCACCAACCACCCCTAGAACCCAACCCCACTCCATGAGCACCTACCCAGCCAATACCCAATGCCATCCTACCAACACCTACACTGTCAGCAGCTGACTTTTACTAGAATAACATGACCTGTGCTGGAACTGGGTCTCCCCAGAGGGGTATTGATCCATTGGGATGTTGGAGAGGAAGACTGTTCTGGGTCTTTTGTCTGACAGCCTTAGAGCTGAGAGGGTGAGAGGGGGTGTTATGTAGGGGGGGTCATTATTCCCTGGGCCACCAGCCAAGTGATCCAGGTGCTGGGCTTGTCACCGATCTCCAGGCAGACTGCACAGCCTACAAAACACACTGGGATGCATGTTCCTGGGATGCATGTCCCCTGGCTGCAGTGGTGTAACTAGAGGAAGGGGTGATAGAGCAACCTATTAATAGCGCGTGCGTGTGCGCATGCATGCTTACAGGACAAGCCTTTGTGGGCTGAAGTTCACTTCCTCATATGCTGTGAAAATACATGCAGAAAGCATAGTATAAGAGAGGTAGAGAAATTGGAATACAAAAGACTAGGCAGCGGAAAGAAAGGGAAAGATTGGGGAGAGGAAGCAGTGCTGGAGAGACAAGCAAATAAGCAGTAAATCCATAGGAACAAAAGGGTCTCCAAAGCTACGGTATGTAATGGGATAAGAATCTATATAGTCCCTATTTAAACCATACTTAACACAATCCAGGCTGTGGATGATTTCTTGTTCCACGCTTTCCTATTCAAATTGGTTTTTAAAAGTTTGCAGTCAGAGAATAAGTCGCCCTCAAGTCAATGACACTCTCAAGTCTCTCTAGTCTGAGAATAAGTCATCCTAAAGTCTCTCTAGGTAGGTTAAGTAGAGTTACCATATTTCCAGTTTAAAAAAAGAGGACACCTGGTGGGGAAGGGGGTAGGTAATATGATAGTTGGAGGAGCAGTGATATGCCTGTTCCCTGCCCTCTCCCCCCAGCCCTCCTGATGCCCCTTACACCCAATCCACAGTCCTCCACCCCCCCTAGTGTCCCTCACCACTGACCCATAGTCCCCTGTCCCTGCCTGTGCCCTTGCCCCCCCATTGACCCTCACTCCCAAGCCACAGCCCCCCCAGCCCTGCCAATGTCCCTCACTCCTGACCCACAACCCCTTGCTCCCCCCCAGCCCTGCTGCCCATGCAGCTCCCTGCTGCCCTGCAGGACCCCCTACCCCTTACCCCCTCTGGAGAGACAGGTATCTCCCCTGCCCTGCTGTAGCCCTGGTGCTAACAGGTACCTGCACCCTTTTCTTATCTTTCCCCTTGAACACCTCTCTCTCTCTCTCTCTCTCTCTCTCTCTCTCTCTCACACACACTCCCCAAACCCTGGCCTTAACTGCATGCAGCTGCCAGAGCTCGCAAGTGATACACATGATGCCACTCCCCCTAGCCCCAAGCAGCTCCTTGCTCGGGCAAGCCAGGAAGTGCCAGGAAAAACTTTGACGCTGAGCAAAGGCAAAGCACGATCACAAACATTTGTTGATATTTAAAAAAACCCACCCATGAAGAGATAGGAGGACGCAAAAAGACGATGTCTGGGAAAACCCAGACATATGGTAACCCTAGTTAAAGTGTTTTGCCACAAGCTTGTGTGCTTTGTTTGTCAGCGAGGGGTTCATTCATTCTTTCACATACAGATAGCTTAGTCTGTCCAAAGTAGATAGGAGAGGCGCACTGTAAGTGGGTAGTGGCATATATAGCATTGGTGATGTTCCATTTGAATGAACCTCAGATGTTATAATCCATGTGATTCAGTCCAGTAATGGTGTGTGTTAGGGTAACTGTATTTGGATCTCGGGGAACATTGGATTTGCAGCTGAATACAAGACTTTAGCCTGTGGCCAGCAAAGCTGCTGACCACAAGGCAGAATGATATATTAAAAATAACTTTGAAAACACTTAGGCAAGCAGTTTCTTAACAAGGTTTGTAGTGTTGTAAAGTAGAGAGCCCATTGTGTAAGAAGAACAAAATGCAGCCCACCAGCTGTTGTCAGGAGATAAAGCAGAAGTAAGACCTTGGAGATGGAGTCAGCAAGAAACCAGAAAGAACCAGAGGAAATGGAAGTCAAAGTCTTGAGCAGGGGTGTAGGTTGTAGCCATGTTGGTCTAAGGACCTAGGCAGACAAGGTTCCTTGGGTGAATTTGATATCTTTTATTAGACCAACCCAAAAAGTTGGAGAATAGTTATTAAGCAAGCTTTCGGGTTCAAAAACTCTTCGTCAGGCTAAGGAAGTTTCAGCAGTTGGTGTGTGCACTTCCTGGATGGAATGAAAAATAAAGAAGCCAGGGGTGGGGCTGGGAATTTAGTTGCCAGGCAGATTATAATGTACCAAAAATCCAATGTCTATATTCTAGTATCCAGCAGGTTGATGAAATGGAGCTCATAGGCTCGTCTCTGGGGAGTGTTGTGTAATTTTTCCTTGAGGATCAGGACTGAGAGATTGGAGAGAGAGTGGCCCTCCTGTGAGAAATGTGCCCCCACCAGTAATTGGGTATTTCTGTCTTTGATGGATTTCCGGTGTGCATTCACTCTGGTGCACAGTTGTTGCGTGGTCTCTCCTACATATTTTCCATCCAGGCATTTGGTGCATTGGATGAGGTATACTACATTTCTGGAGGTGCAGATGTAGGATCCTGGGATGCTGATGGTTCTGTTGTGGGGTGTAGTAATAGTGGGGGTGGTGGAGACGTGCTGGCAGGTTCTGCATTTCTTGTCATGGCACGGTCTGGATCCCTTTGGTGTGCTCTGGGCCTGAGGAAGTTTGCTTCCGGTGACAAGGCTGGTGAGGCTCGGTGCTTGCCTGAAGGCCAGGATGGGCGGCTCTGGGACGATCCCTCTAAGAATAGGGTCTCCCTCCAGTATGGGCCACAGTTGCCTGAGGACTTTTTCGTACAGGCCCAAGGGAGGGGTGACATGTCACAACCAGCGGCGGGCGACTTTTGGGGGGGCTCCCTTCTGTACTGCAGCAGCTCCCCACGTGGTATCCAGGTGGCTCCTCCAAACGTGCGATCTATCTCTCCAGAGGAGCACCCCTGCTGGGCAAAATCCCCCTCAAGACTGGTGAGGTGGCAATCCCAGGTGTTCTCTTCAGTACAAATGCAGTGGTATCTGAGGGCTTGGCTGTATATCACAGCTTTTTTGGTGTGTTTAGGGTGATTGCTGGTTCTGTGCAGATATCTATGTTGGTCTGTGGTCTTGAGCATGCACTCTTAGCAGAGAGGCATGTAAATGAATGAAATGTATAGGCAATCCCATGTTAATGAAGTAAACAGTAAACAGAGGTGGAGCTTGAGATGGGAGGAGAAATTGGTGGAGCAAAAGGTGGGATGAAGGTGGAGTGAAGGTTAATGAGCATGAACCAAAGTGTATAAAATGTGAAAAGAATTAATGTTCAGTGCAGGTCCCCGGTTTGTTGGGTGTTTTGGGACCTTTGCCTGAAGCTGCTCCATTCTGAATAAAGCTGTTGCGAGCAATGTGTATTGGTATTTGCTCCCTCTTTGCTCTGGCTAATGAGTAACAGGATCCATGAACAATTGGATTGTCATCTCCCTAGTCATTGGGCACCTCATGGAGTCAGGGTCTCACAATGTGGCCTTTAATGATGTAGGAGCACAGAAGGCATTTAGGTACATTGCAAAGTCTGGTGCCCTGGTGAGATTGGTAGTTAGGTAGCCTGTTGCTTAAGAGAGACCCTTTGAGGCTGGGGGCCTGGTTGCATAGCTCCTTATGATAGAAAATCTCCTTAGTCTTAGGCAATGGAAAACAAGTCTCAAAGAAGCCATACAGATGCACTTTGCTGAGCTGTGAAGTAAGGCAGAAATAAATGTGATCACAATCTTCATATAACTGAAGGATGATTACAGAGGGGATGGAGATGGGCTTTTCTCTGTAGCCATAGGGGACAGGAGTAGGAGCAGTGGACTCAAGCTTTAGCAGGGGAAATTAGGTAGGAAATTAGGAAGAACTTTCTGACTATGAGAGTAGTCCACCATCCAAGCAGACTATAGAGAAATTGTGAAATCTCCATCCTTGCAGAATTGCAGGTGCAGAATTGTTGAAGATGTTTCTTCTAGCACCTCTTAGCCAATAATGGTGGATACAAGAAAGGGTAATAAGTAAGGGATAGATTACTCTAGGTAGCTGCTTCCTATAACACCAGTAATTGAATTTATTAAAGTTCAGTCAAGTGCAATGCTCTTCCTCCAAAGCATCCACTCCTGCCACTGTCAGAGAGAATACGGGCTTGATCTAATAAGGCACGTCTTATGTTTTATTTGGTAACTTGTTTAGGGAATATCTCAAATTTATTTTTAACAAATAAGTTGGCTGGTTGTTTTACTGAGGAAATTCCCAATATGATATGGAAAACTAAAGTCAGTGACCTGTCTGCTTCACTATGTAGCTGAGGTCCTAAAAGTGGCCTGACCTTTGCTATTTTGATGCTTGGCACTACTGTTGCATTATCCATGCTATATCCTTCACAGTATTTCACTAAAAGGGTCCTGGCAGGTGAAACAATGGCATCTGCCATTTACTAAAGACAACATTTCAAGTAATTACTCTTCTAAAAATACCAATTGCAGTGCAGAAATGAAGCTGCTAAGGATTTATTTTCCTTTGGAAACTGTATTTTGGCTTTTCAGGGTTTATTTAAAAATCTTATTCAACGAGACTCTGATGCACTTGGTGATGCACTTGGAATCTAGGGGCAAGTGCAAATTTCACTGTATTAGCTACATGGTACATTTACATTTCTCTCATGTGCATAATTGTCACTGTCTTAGTCCTGAAAAAGAGAAATTTAAGTACAATAACTGCAGTGAAAATAGCAAGCCTAACCTATTCATGCTGTTGCTCAGCATGTGTATTAAATTCTGAATCTAAGAACACATTGCCTTGGGACAGATAGGCAATGTGAACTATGCTTCTATAATAAGCAGTAAGTCCTATCAAATGCTGACCTCTTCTAACCCCCATCACCCAGGATTTCCAAAATGTTTTCTTCAGCAAGAGAGATCAGTAAAATCACCTTCTCCAGCCACCAAAGTTTAATTCCATTGTGACCTTGATACAGCCAGTCAATTAGGAGCAGTTATGTATCCAAAAGAAGTAGAAACTACATCCCACTCTCCCTCTCCCCTGCCCCCCACTTCTCTCTTCTCACTCCTAGTTGCCATTTTTCCAATGAATGCTAGTCTTTCCTTGTAAATAATTGACTATGCTGGAGAAATGCTTAATTACCAAGATGCCCATTCTTTTCTTCTATGATTGTTGAGATATTTCAAGATTAAATTGTCCATCCTGAAGTATGAAAGAAAAATTGACTATAAAAATTTCATTAGAGTGAAATAAGGATAAAAATACACAACAAAAGAAAGGAGCACTTACCTCTGATTACTCCCTGAGAGATTAAAAATGGAGAGAGCACCTTCAAAAAGGAGGAAAAGAAAAAGGTACATTAAAATAGTCACATGCACTTTTTACACTTCAGATTTGGCTGTGCCTCAGACATTTCTTTGTCTTCCAGATAGTGAGCTTCTGCTTTAGAGTGATATCACAATAATCATGTCCATTTTTATATTACTTTAGAAGGGCACAGAATCCCTGGATCAGAATTTTCTATAGGCGTCCCTCTGGAAACAACACGAAGTTGCAGTGACTCGGGTCATCCTCTTGAAAGCAAATGATTTTACCCTTCTAAACATAGAGGAAAAGGATTGAAACATTGAAATGTCTTTACCCATTATAGACTTTATTTTTTCTTCCTGGTTTAGGTAGCAGGTGGGAGTTGGGGGAGTGGGGCAGGGCAGAGAGCATGTCTACATTGTGCAGTGCAGGCACTATACAAAAATACTGAATTCTCTCTAAACAATTGGGTTTCTCTACACTGCATTACTTAGACTCTATATTAGGTCCTCCAGCCTGCAGAGCTCCATACAAGTAAAGAGTTGGTAATGTTGCTGTGGTCCTTATGTGACTAAATACAGACACAGGGAACAAGGTTTATTAACTAAGGTGCTATGTTATTGCCACATTTCACTGAGGGTCCCTCTATTTCTGAAGGTAAAGATGCAATTGGCTTTAATGTGCAGTCCATACAATTGAAGCTCTACCATGCCACATGTGCATGGCAGGAGGGGTGATTGTGTGGATTATGCATTAGATTGCCATCAGACCTTAGTACCAGTGCAGGAGGAGCCTGGGCTGTCAACCTCAGGGGCATCTCAGGGGTGCCCATGGCAGGGAAACTGCAGTTGCTATGATCTCCCAGATGCAAGGGTCCATGGAGCACCCCTGCTGCTGGGAGATCACAGCAGCTACAGTTTCCCAGCCACAGGGGTGTGTGGGGTGCCCTGAAAAGTGAAGATCAGAGCTGCTGTGGTTTTACAGCCACATGGGTGCATGGGACAGCCCAGAGTTGGGAGTCCTGTCGGTTGAGAGCTCCCAGGCTCAGGGGTGCTTATGCCCTTCCCTCCTCCCCATCTGTGAGCTCCAATCATCTGACAGGGCTCCCAGACATAGAGGCCACTTGCCACACATTCATTTACTGGTGTTCTAGGAAGCATCTACAAAGTTACTACACATATTTTGTGGAATATCTTTGTAGCTTATTCCTCTTTTTATCAATCCATTAATTGATGGAACATGTGACTGGATGACTACTTAAGTTGTGATTAACTGGCTGGTCAATCATGCCAGAAGTGTAACATGTACATGAAGCCTGAGAAATTATACTAACACAACTGAAATAGAATCTTCCTCTATATTCAGGATACAGAAAACAGACTGCATTATTTGGATACTGGCCTACCTCAGAATGGTGTGGTGGAATTAAATTAAAAAATATATTAATATCACAAAATTAAAGTGTGAAGCACTCTAAAAATATTATTTTCTTAATTAGTCACCAGTGCCCACACTTGTTTCATCAGACATGGAGGATACAGGACTCCTATCATACAGTACTATGTTTCTGTAACGTTAATTTTAAAAACCAATGTAAATACATTTAATCTTCCTTGTCGTGTCTCCAGTCCAACCTTTCTATTATGGTCAGCTCCCAATATTCTGCACAGGCCACTGCTTCTGGTGTTGGTGTTGCCAGATCTTGTGGGGTGCATTGTGGTCCTACAGGTCATCTCAAGAGATAATCCATGGTTTGCTTCTTCTGACAAACACATTGATCAATTGTGTAGAATCCCCATGATTTCATGAGAAAGTTGCATTTGCCAAAACCCACTCCCAATCTATTCAAACTCCTGTATGGATACCATTTGTAGTAGGGATGCTAACTCCTCGCTCAGGGTAATTCCTCACCAGCTCCATTCAACAGTTTTGTCACCTCATTTCTCCCATTCTTTCCACTGGAAGGTAGTTCTAGCTGATTCTGTGATGTTGTCAGTGGTGTAGTAGAGGACAAAAAGCTATTTATTCATGCAAGATGATGGTGCACTAGTTGATGTCCACATAGCTGGTGGCAGTCATCTGACTCTTGTACCTGTCAGTCAATGTCATCTGCTACTTTCCTCCTGATGTAAGAAGGCACTGTGTGTGTATAGTGTGTATAGGCAGGAAACAGGGCGGGCTTTAGGCATCCTGTTATATAATTCTGCATGCATCATTTAGACAGGTGCTACACTAAGTGAGAAACGTCCTCATTTTTTATACTGTTATATTAGTTTGAAACATGTATGGGTTCAGACTCATCATTAAACTGATAAGGCAACTGCCTGGCTACCAAATTCTTGTTTTCCTTGAGAATGCCATTACTTCTGATTCATGGTTTTATTTTGTGGTACACCTGTCAATTAGGAGCCAGTAGACATCCATGAAAGAGAAATACCATTAGGTCACCTAAGCCATCCCATCATGGTTTATATACTTCCACATTTGTGGTAAGTTTGGTTTACTCATTAAATAAACAAGCATTAGATTTAGTAAAACTACTTCTCTTCAGTCCTAAACATTATAGGCTTAATTTTATGGTAGATTTTCTTGTTTTACAACAACAATGCAAGGGTGGTGTTAGGGAATGTTACTCAGGATAAGAAAAGGAAGACAGGTTCATGTTTGACAGGACCAAGCAGTGCTGTGGGGAAGAATATGAAATATTTATTTTTCAAATTAAGCCTCCGTAGCATGCAATCATTCCAAGTCATATGGCAGGAAGTTCAGAATATTAGCTTCCAGCATCAAGAAAATAATTCATTGTCTTAATTTTAGATGTAAACTCATTGCTGGTAAACCTTTGACCCTTTTCTCATTAGAATTTTCAAAAGAATTAATTAAAATATCATTAAATAAAGTGAGTGGCTGAACGGGTTTCTGAGGGAGCTTCATTTTCGCCAAGAGAGAGTTTCAGCAGGGTGCAAATAGGAAGTGTCAGGGGACTAGGTGAAGTGAGAGAAAGATTTGGATAGAGATGAATTCATTTAGCTATGGGAACCAGTACATAAAATAGTTATATGTTTAAAAGTACTTGCCAAAAGCTAATCTAATTTGCTAAGATAAGTGGTTTTATAAAATTCTCATGACAAGTTTTAAAATGCTAGAAAAACAAGTTCAACTAGGTTGATATCCTGCATCTTACTGCAACTGTTTTTCATTTAGAAATGAAAAGGTAGAATAATCTGTGGACATTTAAAAAAAAAAATAGAAAAATGAGTTTTAATAAATATTTTCTATTATATTCCTGCTCCTTCTAGGTTAAAAGTATAAATATTTTCCATTTCAACTGGAAAAATCTTATTACTGGAATACGGTTAAAATAATATTATTCTCTAATTATCATTTATACTTCACTATTCAGGTAATTTTGAATATTATAAAATCCTTTGTATTGTTTAAACGGCTGAGTAGCTTCAGTCCCATAGTCTTATATGACATTTTTCTAATGCCTTCTTTTTAACTTCACCTGTCTGACACATTCTGATTTAGGAGGAATAGCCTCTCAATATTTACTGAAAACACTCATTGAAAATACTTCAAATGCACCTTGTGTTAGATTCAAGGGAACCTTACAATAAATCATAATTATTTTTTCTATAAGCTGAGGTCTTCAATTTAAGATAATATAGTTGATTGATTAAAACATACATAGTTCAATATATTTCCAATAAAATATGTGCTTGAGCACTTAGTAAGTGATGCACCTTTTAACTGGAGATTAAACTATGACCTGCTTGGTGTTACATGGTAACCATTAAATATTTTTCTTTTATAAATGTGTTCTAAAAGCGATCTATTTTGGTTGATAATCTATTAGACCTTTTCTTTCCCCAGGATCTTTCATGTATTTTATACATAAATACAATAAAAATAATGCAAATTGATCCAAATGTTCATTTTCCCCATTCTGCAACCCCTGCCCCTGACAGCAATGACCAGTTCCCAACTTTCCTGCTGGCCGTGGTGCTGGCCCTGCTGGTCCCAGCAGGCACCCCCCACACAGGTCCCAGAAGAGTTTTGGACCTGACAGCAGGGGCCAGGTCATTGGGTGTGGGAAGCCCTAGCTGACCATATCCTCATGCACTCCCTGTTCTAGCCTGCCTGCACTGCTGCCCACGGACCCCTCTCCATCTGCACCACATTCACTGCAAACATGTCTCAGAAGAACAAGTCTTCATTTCGCCCACATCCAACAGACACCCCCTCACTCCTCCCTTCTGAAAGTAGAGTCCCCCTTCACTCTCCACCCCCAACACACAGAGCCCCTCCACCACCCACCCTATCCTCCAACAATAAAAAAAAAAAAAAACCTCTTCCCCATGGAAACTATGTACAAGGTATGTTGTTTGTGGAGTCCCAGAGTGGGGTGTCTATAGGGCAGAGCCCAGGGACAGGTTGCCAGCACCCTAGCATCTGGCTATTTGTCCACTGGTCTGCACACCACAGTGAGCAGGGGGCTCACCCAGGGATGACAGCACCCAGTGCTCCTTCAGGGTGGACAGCTCCCCCACCAGCAGGGGGCACAGAGTGCTCAAAGTTTTGCACAGTGTCCCTCCTCTCTACATGTTGTGATGGGGGGGAACCCAAGGCCAGGGGAGTATGGGCATGCCAGGCAGGGAGTGGGGCAGGGGCTGGGGTGGAGAGGACCTTCTCCCCAGGGCAGGTTTTACCACATGTCTGGGGTTGGTGTGGGCAAGTATCTGGAGCCAGTGTGGCCATCCCAGCAGGTGAAAGCATCCAGCTGCACCCGGTGTCCTCATCCAATGGGGCGCAGTGTGCAAGCACCTGGTTGCCCCCCACCCAAAGAGAAGCTGGTGCTCCTGATAGCCAGCAGTTATATGGCTGGCTATTCCTCATGGCTGGCCCTGTGGTTGTGCAGCTGCTGAGGTAGGTGCTGACTAGGGTTCCCTGAGATGCTGGAGGGAGCAGCCAGGGAGCTGGGTGGGACAGGATGGTGAGCACCTGAGGGTCCATCCTCCAGTGACACATCACCAGAGGTGCCAGCGTGGGGCAGAGGCTCAGACAGAAGCCTGGGTCCCAGGGCACCGGAATAGAGGTCAGCTGGTGCATAATGGGCATGGTCTTGCAGACACAGCCAGACCAATGAATGTGATCAGTAATGGCCACCTGAAGTGCCTGCAAGATCTTGACCTACATGCAGCATTGCCACACTGACTTATTGTGCCCTCACTTCAACATCCCACCCAACAGGGCCTCCTAAATGTGGGCATCAAAGTGCCTGCCCCACTTCAACTAGCACAGCACCTTGTCATTGCCCTAGAGCACCACAAGGTCACCAGCTGTGCCCTGGGCCCTAGAGCACCTGGCTCCAGCTGGGGCCCTGGGTGGAGGGCACATGCACGCACACATGCGTGGTGCTGGGCCTGCTTGAGGAGGATGACATGTTGGGTCCTATGCCAGCTCTCTGGGCCGCCACACACCTGGGCCACTATTGCCAGCCCTGAGCACCTGCCAGCACTGCCCAGTGTAGGGGCATGGTACAGCAGAGGCTACATCCCGCAGCACCTGCAGGCACAGGGCAAATTACTGTGGGTGTGTAGCAGGGCAGTGGTGCTGGCCGTGCTGCCAGAGACAGCCTGCAGGCAGCCCTGGCAAGCTGACAGGGCTGGCTAGGGGCTGCAGCAGCCTGCAGCCCTGTTCAGCACCTACCTGGCCTGATAGCAGTGCCCTGGCAGCTGTGTGGCAGCTCAGTGCCTGGCAGCACTGCTGGGGTTGTAGGAGGTAGGCACAGCAGGACTCTGGCCTGCCTAGAGGGACACACACAGCCTACAGTGTCCTCAAACTCCCTGGTGTATGCATCTCAGTACACAAAATGTCTACAGGCTTTTATAGCTATCATGACCCAAAGGCATGATTTTGTGTGTGCTTCGGCACCAGAATTATCTCTCCAAGTTGCAGCTTCATTGCGCGGGAGAGTTTCCTGTTGCAGAGGAAAACCCCGGTGCAGGGACGAGTTTCCCGCCTTTTCTGCAGCTTCTTTTGCAGAGTGCATTGCTCGAGTTGCAAGAGGAATGCACGGTGCAAAAGAGTTCCCGCTACTGGTATGTAAATTAATTCCCCGCTATTGGCTAGTTTTAAATTATTCCCACGTGGCGGCTAATGATTGGCCTATTAGCCGTATAAGAGGCTTGAGCAGTTTCCGCCCAAGCCGAAGAGGACTCCACATCCATCTCGTGGGGACTCTGGATACACGGCAGGGTAATAGAGACCCTGTGTGAGATTCAGAGGAGTTTGGCAACCTGATCCATCGCCCACCTCTTCCCGTCTTCGAGCGCGACTTTTATAAGATGTACCTACGATTCTGATTTTGGTGGCTCGTTCACCCAGAGCATCCGGAGCTCTGTTACATGGAGTCTAGCAACCTCCACGAGACCGTCTGTGTTGTCTGTGTCTGTAACCGCAACTCAAGCAAGTTTTCCAGCCTACACCACTGCCATCTCAGTGTAAGTAAACAATCTTTAAAACTACCGCTAAGCGTTTGTGCCTAATTCCAGCTCGTCGGCCTCCCTCTCCGACCCGGCGTGCCCAGGCTGCTGGCCACAGCCCGCGTGCAGCACGGAAAAGGGCCCGGCCCACACAATAGCCTGCAGACAGGGTCTGCCATAGAAGATTCCTAGGCAGCACTGGGGTTGGCCTCAGGTTGGCTGCCTAGTGGCTGGGCAGACCTGGTAGCAAATTTAATCATGATTAAAGGTTTTTACTTCCCAGTAAGTGAGTGCGTGTGTAGACACGTGCTTACTGCACAGTAAACTAGTCAACTGCAGTCCGTAGTAAACCAGATGGTAGTTAAAGCATACAATTTCTTTGCAAGTATCCAGTAATTTATCTAGGCTACTTTGTAATAATGTAATGTGAAATAAGTAAAACAAAGAAAGCTGAAATACACTGATAAAAGGAATATTATGAAGTTTAATAGTTTTAAGAGTAAAAAAAAAAGCCTTCTACATATTAGGAACCTGTGAAGTTTGGGGACCAACCCACTCTATAGTGTTCCTAAGTACAGTGATTAGGTGCCATTGAGGTTTTCAAAACCTACTGCCATTTACTTAATTTAAACACTTAGTGGTGAATACAAGCAGTACATTTCTATCAGAAGAAGCACAGTTTAAGAAGAAATTCTAAGTGTATAAACTTGTGTGGTTTCTCCTGGAGCAAAAATGACAGTTCCAGGAGAAAATTAAACCAACTCCAGCCAGGGAAAAGTGGCTCACTTCTCCCAAGAGAACAAATACATGTACACTTACCCTTCCAATAGAAAGTGCAGTGAGGTCCTCCAGCACCCCAGTGTACATTGCTCTGCTTTACCTCCCCACCCTGCTCCAGGGAGTCAGTCTGAGACTCAGATTGGACTCCATGGGCATGTCCAGAAAATAAGAAGTGTGCATTTGCAGCAGCACAAATTTGTACTGCTACTTTGTGCGACAGGGCATGCATATGCCCTTTGCTACAGGACATATTTTCCATTTGTGGGCAAACTACCCATACCCAGCTCATCCTGGCTTCTGGCCAGGCTCCATGTGCTGTGGTAAGGTGCTGTCTGGGGCACAAGGTGCTTCAGTGTGGGGCTATCTGGCAGGCAACTCCAAGGCAAAGGCACTCTGCTCTGATGCCAGCCAGGGAGCAGCACATTGAGATAGGTGAGCCCCAGCTAGCCACAGATCAGACTGGGCTGGGTCACAGTGTACCTAGAGATGGGGGAACAGGAAGCCATGGGCTGGCTGCTCCCCTGTCTCGCCATGTCTCAGCACAGGAGTGCTGCTGTGAAGCCCCCATGCTGAGGCACATGGAGATGAGGGAGCAGGTGCCCTTGGCTGCCCTGAGCTGCCACCTCCTCTCTCTCCATGTGTTGCCCCCCAGCTGCCTGGTGTGCTGTCTGCCTCAGCATCGGGGTACTGCAGTGCACAAGATGCTTTGTACTGCTCCCCACCCCTTTTTTTTTTTACTACTGGGAAATCC
Source organism: Alligator sinensis (assembly GCF_000455745.1). Classification (NCBI taxonomy): domain Eukaryota; kingdom Metazoa; phylum Chordata; order Crocodylia; family Alligatoridae; genus Alligator; species Alligator sinensis. The sequence goes on along the minus strand of NW_005841978.1, from coordinate 2,107,794 downwards.
TGGTAGTAAATTTTGCCCCCACACTGAAAATTATCAACCACCCATGGTTTAACAATGCAAAGTGTACGGTTTGTGGTGCCACAAAGACACTTTCAGTAATACAAACTGCACATGCCTGCATGTGTGGATGCAGCCCACTGCTTCAGCCAAATATGAAGCAAACTTTTTCCCCTCGCTGTCTTGAGGCCAGGAAAGCCCACCCCTTTTCACTAGCCTCACCTTGTGTTCCAGAGATGCAGGAAGTCAGATTGATGAACCAGCTGTGTCCCTTGTATGTGATCCAGACCCCCCACATTCCCAAACCCCTGAGACTTAGACTCATAGGCCTTCAAGACCCAGGCTCCCATTCCTCCAAGACCCAGACTTGGACCCAAATCCAGACTGAGAAATTAACACACCTGCAACTCCTCTCCTCTGTCACTGACTTTCAACAGGAAGGGAGGGGTGGTTGTGAGGAGGAGTTCCCCAGAGGGCATGGTCACCTGGGGCAGGCAGTCTATCATTACTGCCTTGTAAACTCAGATTCTCTCAGCACTCTCCAGCAGAGCACTCTGATCTGTGGGCTGTTAGCAATACAGGCTGTCTGTGTGACACCTGACCAGCCTAGCTTCTCTGATGTTTGTACAGTGCCATCCTGGCAAGTTTTTCCTACCAGAGGAACACCCCCATAAAACTTTGTGATTCATTTGAATGTTTGTATGCATCCTGAATATTCATGGAAGCTGGACTTGAATCTTGGTTTCCCATATCCCAGCAAAATCACTTAATTGCTGAGTTACAATCACCCTCTTAAAAATCCATCTGGCCAAATGCTTTTGTAATTATAATACAAGGTAGAGCTAACTTTATCAAGAAAGACTGAAGGAAATTAAACCTTCAGCACCAAATAGGAGCCAATCATCCAACCCCAGCATGTTATCAAACACTTAGCTGTAACAGAAGTGGGAAGGAAAAAAGAATGGTGGTAGACAGAACAGACTGACTTGCTCTATAGGCTTCATCCAGATGAGCAGAGTCATGGTGTATGTGACACCGCAGACATGTCCACGGTGCCACGTACTGCATATTCAGCTGTTCTCTGTGCTGCAAGGTAGCAGTGTGTGGGACGGGAGGGGATTGGACCCTGAGAGATCCTGGGGTCAAAAAAATACAGAGTGGCACACATGTAGTGGCAGCGTGCGCTGCCTAAAACCAGAGCCTGACTGGCCAGGGCCGCACTCCAGCTGCCAGCCAGGCTCCAAGTGGCAGGATCACCACTGCTGCAGCCTCAGATAGCCCCCAGAGCCCCAGGTAAGGCTGCTGGGGCCAGCCCAGTGCTGGCCTCAGCCTCTTCTACCCAAAGCACGGTGACCTGCCACATGCCAGAACGTTTGTGGCACAGTTGTTCCCCAGGGACAAGTAGCAGTGGCATAAGGTGTCATCTTTTGGTAAACTGGTTCTAGCCATTTTCTTTGTTGTCTTTTTTCCATTCTTTATTTTGAAAACTTTCCTTCTCTTCCCGATATTTTTTCTCTCTTTCTTTCCTTCCCTCAACTATTATGCCACCAGACATTGAATCCCTCATCAATAGAATTACCTACTGACTTTTTCTTGTTTACTTCTCAGAAGTACTGTTGTGAAACCAACCATCCATTCCTGTTAAAGAAAGGTTTGCTATTACTCATTGTCTCATCTCATCTTGTCTTTTTTTCTCTGTAGTTTGTTTTCTTAATTACAGTTCCTTAGTTTGTTTCTTGCTGTTATACAACTTGCCTCTTATGCAAGGCACTTTCTTACAGGAACTATATTGAAAAAACAAACAAACAAGGTAGGATGTGACACTTAAGCTACCCAGAAATAGGAAACCAATTCAGAGGCCTCTGATTACAAAGAAAAATCAGAGAACAGCAGAAATGGGGAGAGCTACTGTAGAACCCAGATATTCCATAGTGCTAAGCTTCTTACCACCTCTCCCACTTCCCCACTCTTACAAAGATGAGTATTTTCAAATCTTTTGGGTGTATACAAAGCTTCAGTAAACATCTGTGTACTGCTGCTGAAGTTCTACAACTGTTTTCTCTGTGGCTTGTGGGCATTTTTACATGTGCTTCAGGAGGCACAGGGGTGTGGGCACTTTAATTAGTGAGCGCATTTAATAAAAAGTGCTCAAGCATCATGTGTATCAGTGTCCCCTGCTCTGAAAGATGGTGGTGGGCTTCTTTGAACTAGAGCTCACTGAATGAGCTTTAGTTCAAAGTGCCCCACCACAGGCAGGTTAATGCATGGGCCAGTGGGGCTCAGGGCCCAGGGACTCCTGCCAAACAGGGACCCCCCAGATGCCGCAGTTCATCTGGGAAGTGGTGGGTTCCCCCTTAGAGGTGGGTAGTATTCCAGCCTGCAAGGGGTCCTGCTTAGGGCTTCTGGGAGTTGCAGGGGCAGCATCAGCCTCTTCCGAGTGTGGAGACTGGGCTTGGCTGCTCAGGGAGTGCCACACCTCTGCAGGCAGGAATGGGTTGTGGGGCAGTGGCAGCAGCACTGGGAGGGGTGGCTACATGGGGGATGGGGGAGGGGCTAAGGTGAATTTTGGGGTAGCCCAAATCCCCTCTAGCACTGCTCCTATGCATGTGCATGGCCGCATGTGGCCAGGAACACAACCAGGCAGCCAGTTCCCTGCAGGTAAGTCTAATTGGGGGTGGGAGGGACATGGGTGAAGGAAGAGGCATGGGGGGGGCAGATTGAGGTCACCCACAGTTAGGACTGGAGTGGGTCAGGGGTAGGGGCAGGGGTGGTGGCACTGCCCATCTAGGGAAGAGCATGGGACCTGAAGTCAGAGTGGAGAGCATGACAGCTACAGGGTGCTCATTCAAGAGTTGCAGGGGAGAGGAAAGGAAGGGGGTGGCAAGGAGCAGGGAGGAGAGGGGCATGTGCCATCACATCTCCAGTCCATTTGGGTCGACCCAGCCTCCACTGTGAGTCAGGGAGCCCCACCCCACCCTTGGCAACAACAGCACTAGGAGAAGAAGGGGTTCCTTCCCTTGCTGGTGTCCATTCCCCACAGTAGGCACGGGGCCTCCAATTTTGTGTTTGCCCAGGGCCCCAATAAAATCTTAATCCTCCTCTGCTTCCCACTGCTATTTTTCAATGTGGGGACACCATTATATGTGATGCCAGAGTCTGCTGGAGCACATTTATTTCCATTCTCCAGCAGACTCAACTAATTGAATCTGTTCCAATGCTATGAATTTCCAGCACACTGGAGCCAGCTCCCTGCACATGTATAGAAGCCCTGTATGTCTAAAGGTCTCACTTTTCTGATCAGTTGCACTGATGATCTATGGGGATCAGAGAAACACACTTTTTGAAGAAAAAGCCTCAAACGGCTGAGAATTCACCCTGAATTTGCGAAAGAGATAAGAATTAAGTTGATTGTGAATCACCTAGGTATGAATGGTCTTGGTTGTGTGTGAAAAGTGATTGAGAGAAAACAATTAATGAGAACTCATCTACTCAGGGGAGTACATAACAAAGATGCTGATAGAATATGAAAAACAAATTAATAGTATAGAGCAGTTGCCAGCAAGCCCAGCTCAAATTAGTTCTTAAGCACTTTAGACTGTTACTGGGACCAGGTTTTCTCTGGGCTCAGACGCACAGGATATTGCCCTGAGTTCTTCTGCTTCCTAGGGAACAGCCAAAAGCAAAACAATCCTAAAAAAGTCCCATTTAACCCAGTCCAAGCAAGACGCACTTCAAAGCCCCAGGTTAATCTGCGTCACAGGGCTCAGTTGCAAATATAAAACCATCCAATATAAATCCAGCATGGACTAGTTCTCACCTTCTAGTCTTCTTTTGAAAAGTCCTCCCTTGCCATACAAACATTTTCCCCTCTAGGTTCTCTCCCTCACTTCCTCTTCCTGTCTTCTTTTATTTCTGGGTCAGCAAGTCAACTTCCCCTCATTTACTGATTAACTGAGCCAGCTGTAGGCCCTTAGGTAAGTGGCATGTTACCAGCTGACTAATTTCTCAGGGCTGCCAGTTTGCATCCTGCTTTACACAGTTTTAATATCTTTTATTAGAAATGCAAATAATAATAATAAAAAAGTTTTCTGGGAAATCTCAAAGACATGTTTGTTGAATTGGGAATGCAAGGAGTAAAACAAAGAAAAGAAACTTACTGAGAGAGGCCATGGAAACCGCGGTGAGCCAGGGTGGGAAAGGCATTGCGCCCCAACTAATTAAGGAAACCAGCTGGGGTCACAGCAGTTCAAAGGCTGCCACAGCAAGCCCAGTTGCCAGGGTTCAAGTCCAATACAAGGAGAGTGATATGGCCAAAGAAAAAGAAAAAAGCCACGCTAAAAAATGAAAAGGGAAACAGCTAGGTCAGGTAGGCAGCACATCAGACGCTGCCACAGTGGACACAGCCGGCCAGAAAGGAAATTTAAAGGGATGCCAAGGGAGCATCCGGGATCAGACCGAAGAAGAGGGGAACAAAGTGAAGAAAGGGAGCAAGAGCCAGCAAGAGAAGGAACTGACCCCGGTGCTTAGAGGAAATCCCCAGTCCCCCGACTTACCTGGTGAGAGGCAGCAAAGAGATGGAGGACACTGCTCTGTCAGCAAGTCCAGTCCCAAAGGTTGAAGGTAACCACTTCAGGAACCTAGAGGAGAACAGAGACATGGACGAGACACTCAAGGAGAGGGTAAATCTGTCCTGACCCCGAAGGTAAGAGTGGGATTAGAACCAAGAGGTGGCTGTCTTGGGACCTGTGCAGGAAAGAATGGGGCAAGCAGCCAACTTAGAGGAGTACCCCTCGGCAAAGGAGTCCATAAGAGTCAGACTGGACCCTCAGTACCATAGGCGAGCAACAACGTTTCTGAAACATGTGCTGTGGTTAGGGCGGGGGATGGGGATGGCGGAGCCCTGCAAAAATCAGCCAACCTCTTGAGCCTATAACCAATCTTTTTGTCTCCCACAAGTGTTTTGGCACCTCTCGCTGTAACATCAAGGCATGGCAGACAATTTTTCAAAGGACAGAATGCTACTATTCCAGCAGAGAGACAACTCAGCTCCAGGCAGAACGCCACTGACCTCTTACACTATAGCATTCATTTTTCTCTCCTTACTAATAATTGTAAGAAGCTGGGAGGTGAAAGAAAGTAAAGGAGAACAATAACCATTTAATCAATGCCTTTCTTTTTCTCCTTTTCCTTCTCTGCTTCCTTATAGTAAACTAAGACCTGTTGAATACTGAAATTTTAATTCATCAGACAATGTTTCAAGGATATGGCTAGAGTTTTCTTAACATTTCATATTGTAATAGTAGAATGATAGCATATATACATGTACACATGTTCATATATTATATGTTATATATCAATTAATATAAATAACTATATGCTTTATATTATATAGTCAAATAAATACAATAATTTAATATAGACTAAGAAGTAACTTGATAGCAGTGTAAGCATACATATGGAACTGGTAGCTACTATCTGATGCTTCCTCGGTGAGTTCTCAAATGACACCTAATCCTGCAAGGCTGCTGAGCAGATTGCCACAAGGGGAATTTACAACTGTGTTTGGTATTAATTATTTAATTATGTAGGTAAATAGACACTAGGGGTTATGTTTAGAACATCTATTTGTGTCAGTATCTTAAGATTTATTGCGTGCTCATTTTACTTTGTAGCCACTTAGAAGGAAATTATTATGCAAATTATTACAAAGCAGGGTAAATAATTCAGGGGACAGTGATGGAAAATAAACCCATTAAGATCTATGGGTGAAATCCTATCTCTACTGAAGTAATTGACAATACTAGATCGACTTTTGTGAGCCAGGATTTCACCTTTAATATTCATACAAATAATAATTATATACATCTGTAATACCCATACAATTCAGGTCTTGTAACAATGATTGGAGTGCCATAAAGACTGTAGAATAATTTCATTAAAATAATGGCACTAAGCTTTAAAATTTCTCATGTGGATAGGATAGTATCCACTCATGGCACCGCTTCTTTGTAGTTTAATAAAGGAATTGTCTTGGAAAAGTATATGTATTGCTTATGGTTCATATTTGGTGACTTTAGAAAAAAATGAATAGTCTCTTCCAAGGAGTAATATGTCGAATTCTCACTCACACTTAGTGGGCACGTCTACACAAGATGCTTTACTTAAGATTAGAGCAAATTACTACACAGAAAGCATCACCTTAAATTGCTGAATCGAATCACTGTCCCCCAAATCAGCCGAATCCAAAGTGAATACTAGCTACTTTGTACAGTGAATACTAGCCTATTTGCTACCTGTAAATACAAGTAGCACATTTACTCAGGAGTGATTACTGTGCAGTATGGCACATGTAGACAGCCTATCAACAGCAAACATGCTTCCAGTCAGCTGAGCACCAGGGAGCGGAAGATTGGTCCCTGCCCCCAGGAGCTGCCTGCTGCCAAGGTGGGCTGTGCCACCAGAACCCAGGTGGTGATAATGTCCCTCTACCTTGGCAACAGGGAGCTCCCAAGGACAGGGCCCTATGCTCACTGCCAGCTCCTAGACTAACATCCAGGGGGAACATAAACCTTCCTCTGGCTGTTGCAGAAGGCTGGTGCAAGGCCAGTGGGCTGGGAGCAGACTCTGCCATGAGCAGCAAGTCTCCTATTATTTCCCCACATGTGTAGATACCTTCCCGGTGCCTAAAGTAAACCCATTCCGGAGAATTTGCACATGTAGATACATCCACTTATCAGTAATTTATGTTTTTACTGAAGTAACAAGTTTCTAAATTCTTCACCTTTTGCAAAACAGATTCAATCAAAAACTTTTCTATTTCCTTGCCTTAGCCAGTCTGTTTTGCATTTTCTGCACATGCACTTTCATACCCTCCTTCCTTTGTAGCTATGCAAATTAAGAGTTTTACCTACAGTCCATAGATTTAGATAACTTTATTTGAACATTCTTATTTATGTATATGATTTTACTCTTATTTATTATGATTATTATTGTTAAGTATGCTGTTTCATTTTTTTTCTGTGTCCTGCTTTTCTCCCTTTCCTTTGTGAACAACAACAAAAAAAAAGTTGATAGATACAAGAGTGCCTTCTCCAACATATGTCACATACTAATGAAAATATCTGTGCTGTGTGTGGAGAGATTTAGAAAATGTCCTTCTTATATGTAGGGTAGGATACAACCAATAATTTGATATATGTTGGTTCTGATTCTGAATTTCTTGATTTTATTTTGAGGTTGCACGGAAACACTAAATGGGTGTAATGTTTAGCTTTGTACTTAATATATTTAGAGTTTCTGCAGGTTTGCTGTTCAGTCATCTTTTAGAAAGATAAGACTTTAATTGTTCACACACATTCTCTGTTCTCTATCCTCCAACGGGCTCTTAGAAGACAAGCATAGGCAGAGCTCAGTACAGGATGTGTGTGGTCTCATGGAAATGGTGGCATAGAATGCCAGTTCTACAACAGATGAATGGAGAAATAGCAAACAGGAAGTAGTCCCAAGTGGTCATTACCCAATGTAATGACTCAAATGGAAATTTAGCAAGGAAGTCAATGAACACAACATTAACCTTATTGCCCCTGAGAGACATTATCAGGGACCTACCGAATTCATGGCAGAAGTGGGGTGCACTGGGACTCCTTTAATCTTGCAAGTTCCTCCAGGGTCCCCCGCTCCCAATGATTGGTGGAGGGGCCCCAGTTGCAGCTCAGTCCTCATCAGCAGTAAGGTGAAAACTGTGGTTTAAAATATGGATCCAGTTTTGCTCCTGCCACTGATTGGCTGAGGGACCCCAGACAGTCCTGCTGTTTAATGCTGACTGGTGGGGAGGCAAAAGTGGCACCATGCACAAGGTGTGCTCAGGGGAACATGCAAGATTAAAGGTGCCACTACACACTCCATTTCTGCCATGAATTTGGTAGGGCCCTAGACATATTTATGGTGCAATTTAACATGTTTAATCACAACAGAAATCACAGTGTGCCATACATGCAATGCAAGCATCTTATGGTGCGGTAAAATTGCAAACCAGTCACAAATATATTCCATGTTTAATGTTTATAGACATTTAATATGGAACATCTTTGTGGCTGGCTTGTATTGTGCTTTAACTTGAATGTTGGCATGAACATACTGAGGCAGGAGCCTTTGATCAGGGCAGTGGTCTGGTGCTTCAGCTGTACCACATGGTTTAAAATGTCTGGGGACACAGGCTTCACTGCATGACTTTAAAAGTGCAGGAGGTGACTATGTCTCTCTCCCCACCCAAGGTCCAATAGACAGTTTCCCCCCTGCGACTTTGAAAAGTATAACAGTCAAACCTTAGGGAACCAGTTCCATAATGCCAAGCTGCACCTGCATGCAAGGGACCAGGGATCGTAATCCAAGGCTCCCCTCATGCTGATAAAGTGAACAGCATGCCCTGCAGCCAGGCATCAGGGAAACTGTTTGCTGATGATATCATGGGCTGCCCCATGAGCCTTTAAAGGTCCAGATGAAAAAGGATCCCTCGATCCAGGACCTGAGCCCAGGTCCCCAATCCAGGGGCTCCCCCATTCCAGCAGGTCAACAATAGGATGTAAGTAATTTTATCCCCAATCCCAAAAAATATGACCTGCCATATATATTTGGTATGGAAAGATGGATGATTTTGGGGATCAGGGATAGACATTACTTACTTTGCATCACTTAGTTAAACTAACTTCTGCTAGATCCTCTTGAAGACTGCTCATGGAATTTCTAATCACAAGTGCTCAGGATTCATATTGCTATATCCTATCCACAAGATTGCAGCTCGCATCCATGTATTGATCAGGCCTGACTGCAGTTAGGTCATGACAGCAAGCAGAACCTTAACCTAAGGCAATGCATATCAAAGAAGCATTATGCTAGCTAGATTTCTGACTTGAGCAGAAGTATTACCTTTTGTGACAGTTTGCATGTAGAAAAGCTATGGTTATATAAGAAAAAAGGAGTAACAGATTTAGTCATATATAGCTTTAATTGTGCTTGCTGACTAGTTAAAGTAATGTAGTATCAAATAATGACATAGAAATAAATGTGTATTTTATATATTTTACCTGCTACTTGACAACCTTTTTCCCCCCTTAATTAAAATTATGTTGCCATAAACTCTCTGGTTTCAAAAGCAGACTTTCATCAAGGTCCTTTGTCAATAGGGTTAGGAGTTATTTGGTCCTCCCCATATTCACAACCTTTATTCATGTGAATGAGCTATCAATATTGTTTTATGTGTATAGTCTTGGTTCTTTTCTGCATGGTTCTGATGTTCTGTCTCCACTTGTCTACTTTTCTCATTTCCTTTATTGTAATATAAGATGTAATAGAAGTGGACACACACATTTTCTATGCACACATGGATAAATGTAGGACATATTTCCATGCAAATCTGATAAATCAGAGAGACTAAAGATCAGAGGTTTGTAAATGAAAGCTTAATGCATCTAAATTCCCATTAGAAATGAAAGCTGATGAAAGAGTGCTATACAGTATACACATACTAGAGGGGAATAAAAAATAAAGAGGTAAACACTTGATGTCAATTTTTTTTTTTACCATATTTATTGTTAGAAGTAATAATCTTAGATAACTGGCTCAATCTAAATGAAGAGTAACTAACTAAAGAGTATTTTCTTACACTGGGTGTCCTGAATGCGAACCTATCTGGTGATTAGCATTTGAAGTTCTTCTGTCCATACCCCCACAACAGTGCTGGACCATATATGGCAACACTGGGGTTATGAGGTCCCCTTCCACCTCCAAAAGTAAGAATTATTTTTAAAATGTTATTCCTATGTTACATCTTAAGAAGTGGGGGCAGAAGGAGTTTGCTTTTCAAGACATTTGTTTAATGTTTTCTTTTCAGTGGATTTATCTTGTGCTGTATGGCTGCTATTTTTAACAATCAAGGTTCTTCAGAGTTGAGCCTTCCATTTTTGGTTTACTATGCATGTAAAATGTCAAGCACTGAATACCATCAATGAGAGAACATTAGTTTGTTTAAATGTTTGTCCTTGACAACTCCACTGAACCAAAGAATATTTAAAATTAGGGAGTTGTTTAGCAATATTATGGAGAAAATAGATACGTTGACTAAACCTGAGAATGAGAATGTAGTGATATTTATGGGTATGACATCAGAGATGTTAAGTAGCTCTTTATAATGCTGTAAAAATGAGTTAATCTTGTTTCTTGAAATATCTGTGCTTATGATTTGAATTTTATATTGATGTTTACCATCTTTTTCAAATGATAATCCTCAAACCTTTACTCTCTAATCCACTTTTATCATGGTTAATTGGGACTTTTTCTTTGGCATTGCTAAAAATCTCCCATTTAGAATCTGTAGTAATAAAGACTTGGCAATTTAACATGAATGGAATTCATTTTACACACTGGCTGTTGAAGTGGCCAATGATGGCTTAACACCAGGATTTAGGGTTTGCTGTATGAAGCTAATCTTTTATTATCTATATAGGCAGTTATAAGGATTTAAACAAACAAACAAAAAAACCCCAAACAAACCATAGTTTATACTAGCATTTTGCCAGAACAGACAGCCAGGCAATTGTTACACTTCACTAGCTTATTTGTGTATATAAATACACAGACTTCTTTATTTATTTTTAAAGGATGAAGTTAAATGTTCCCAGCAAGAAATTGGTTGAAGCGTGATGTATCATTTTTTGTCCTTTGAAAATGTCACTCTTCTGAACAGAAGGTGCTCATAACCTAGGTTTATCTTAGCTGTTCCACTGAACTTCTGATGGTCTAATATAATTGAATGAATCCAAATCACCCGTGGTGTTTGGAATTTGCAAAATCAAATCTATACTCAGGAAGTTTTAAAAGAACATTAACATGGCTTTGATTCAGGTCCTGATCCTTTTTTTTTTTTTTTTCCATACAAGGTTGAGGTGCATCCCTGTTCTGAAACTTAAATTTTATTTCATATAATATCAGTGGAAATAAAAAATTCATATATGTATATACAATTGAGCTCACCCACACTTATTAAACAGACCGGCTGTAAGAACTAGAAAGGGACCTGGACATATAAAGTACATCTACATCTGGTAGTATACCAGTGAAAATTATTCTACCATCTGGAGTAGACAGCTGATCATCTATTCAACAGTAGGTTTTGTGTATGTATTTGCAGTAAGCACTGTGGCAATGCATCACTAGATGGTGGGGGAAGAGGTACTTGTCTGCTTAGAACAAACAGTTGTCCCAGACTGAACAGAAAGAATGTCACTTATATTCATGTTGTTTTGCACCCTGTTTTCCAGGGTAATTCTATGCTATTATGAGTAAGGTACAGTAATATATGCCTGTGTATCACCTGTCCTTTCCTTTTTTGGGGCATTGTAAACATATCACATGTCCAGGCTCTAGAGTGACCTTGACTGTATGAACATTTACATAATGGCCATGTCAGCACGAGAGGCTACTGTGCAGTAACATCAAAAAGATCCATGAGGGGACATAGTGAAGAGTAACACTGGTTACTGTGCAGTTATTTAGTACCTGGTTATGCAAGTACTAAATAATTGTGCAGTAACAACTGAGCAGTCCACTGCTCATGTAGACGTGGCCATTGTTACTTCAAACTAGGCTCATGTTAAGCTGCTTCTTACTTAAGGTGCTACTTGCAGTATTTATAGCCTGAGTCTGGTAGTTTTTTCTTTAAAAGTCTGCTGACTTTTTAAAGCCAGAGTTGTATCCTGACATTTCTCCCCATCTCGTTACTTCTATAACCTCTAATGAAAGTAAAAGCGGTAAAGCTTAAATTCATATCAAAACATCATGCCAGTAACACTGTACTGTTTTAGCTTATAAAGGAAAGAAAACAGGACTGCTAGGGGTCATGAGCACCCAATGCTCTGTGAACATGCAGAGTAACTGATGGCTCAGGGAAGAAAGATGATGTGGAGCCTAAGACCTGAAGTAAGATAAGTTGCATTGGCAGTGAAAATCTGTGTTGGCATGATGACATAATTGGAATGGACTAAGCCCAAAGGACAGTGATGATGTAACAAAGTGTAAATAGGTCTCTCTCTCTACTGTCTCAAGTCCTTGGAGTCATAAACCAGAATCTTATAACATGATGAGGGCACTGTTTAAAAGGAGTGACAACCTAAATTCAGAAAAAAATGGCAGAAAGAAAAATAAAATGGCAAACATCAGAGAGAAAATAGAAACCTGAAGGAATGAAGAGAAGGGGGTAAAAAAGCTACTGGGTCTGTATATTAAAAATTCCCCACTTTATGAGCCACAGAATATATGTGTTGTTACAGCCTATAGTTGCAAAGCTTTGAGCTCAAATTGCTTTCTCTGGGAGCCCTGGTTCAATGCTTAACATGTTTCCCTTAAAAAACTAGGCAAAACTGGTATAGAAATGCAGAATATAAGCCAAAAGTGATGGTGGGGATTGGCCAAGGAAGTGAATGGGCACAGTGGAAGTATAATAATTTTTTCCCCTGAACTTGATTTCTCCTTCCCTCCCACCACCTGTATCAAGCAAAATTAATACAAATATGCTTCAGAAGGAGGTTGAGGGTCACCAAACAATTTACAAAATGGAGACTAAGGAATAATTACTAAATGCAGACCTGCATATGTTCTCATAAATGAATAGTTTACTCACTTGAGGGAGATGAACATGTATGTATTCCCAAGAAACAAGCATAGTCCACTGTTTGGTACCCTCCTTTATAATAGAAAATTGATCTGTTGCTAGAATGATTGCCAGGAATGGCTTCCATTCAACTAGAGATGGACAGGATTTAAATAAAGCTACAGGAGAGATAAAATCATGTTAAAACTAAATTCAGCAGCAGACCATTGCTAATTGTTTTTCCTCAGCCATAGGTGAACCTTCTAGCACTGAGGGACTAAAGGCTCTGTCTGTCCAAATAACTCATGGTAAAAGTATAATATTTAACATGTGATAACTAACAACCTTGTTAATTCCCAGCATGGACAAAGGGAATGCAAAGTTTAGCAGGCAAAGTGCTTATTAAAACATATATGTATTAAAAGTATATCACAATGACTAGTTAAGTTAGTAGTCAACAGCCTTTTTCCTTCTGTAAGTAAGACTTTCCTATAAACCAAATGAAGCATCACCCAAAAGCTTTGTCTACTCTTTAAATATAACAATTTTATACAGAAACTTTGGATTGTTTTATCTAAGGGAAAACACCTTTTCAGCCACAGAAAAGAAGGGAATAATCACTCTTAAACTAAAAATAGTCATATTATTTAAGAAAAAGATTAGACCAATTTTTATGAAATATTGTTTTTCTAAACTTTATTTTGGTGACCTGAATACAGTCTGAGACTGTATTTTTTAAATCCACATCTACCTTTTTTCAGTAGAAATGGGGAAAAAAATATTTGGGAAAGAACCCTTACCACATCCCCATGGGAAAAAAAATAAAACAAACTAAAACTTTTTTTAAAATACTCCACATAAAAGAAAGATGGAAAACTTCAAAGTAGTTAAATGTATTCAATATAGTTTATATTTTTGGCAACACATATGAATTATGTCTTCGTAATGTTCTGCTACTGGACTATTGAGTATCTTCGGTGTTTTTGGCAGAATGGAAAGCTGTAGCTGATTTTTATTTATTTTTTGGTCTTTTCAAAGCAAATAGCATCACCTACTTTCTTTTCAAAGAAAGAGCCAAGTATCCGTAATTTTCTTGGAAGTCTTCCTAAGACTTGACAACCTCTACAGTTCCCTATACTAGAGTTTAGTAGACCCTAATTCTATATTACTCATGTCAGTGGGAGCTTTTTTGTTGATTTCAAGGGGTTTATGTTCAATATTTAGAAGAGGAAATTTAGGTCATTAAAGACACCCCTAGAAAATATGTCACTACAGAGAGAGGAAGAGGGAGAAATACTATCAACATGAACAAGTTCCAAAACTGTGAATTAAAATTCAAGTCATCTTGAATTCATGCATTATGAAAGCTTAAAAGAAAAACACATTTAAATCTGGCTAGATCAGGCCAAGTACTGAACAGAAGGTATGTGATGTCATTTGCATTGGATAATGATAAATAGTTGTTGGAACTTAAAGCAAGTCTTCAGTGAATTATGTCTACAAAGATAATATTTGCATTTCTGATTTAAAATGATCTGCATTTGCCAGTATGTAAAATGGGATAGATCAAGTATTAAGCCAAAAAAAAAAAATGTAATCATCTACTTTTGAATCTTCATGAATTTAATCTAAAGGAATAGCTTGAATTCTATAATAAAACATTAAGATTCTTAGAAGTCTCTTGTAGGAGAATGCAACATAATTCTCAGCTCTTTCAACAATTAAAGCAGCTTGTTTCATGGAATATTTTGATGGTGAGAGTGATTTATTTTCTTACACTTGCTTCAGGACATCATCAGTATTCCTTAAGGGTTCCATCCCAGTCCTGTTCCCATTTCAAATTACTACCAATATAATTCCAATATTTTCGGAGAAGCAGAATTGGACCTGTTTTGCTTTTAGAATTTTCAGAAAATTGAAATAATTCATATTAAAATGATCTATTTTTATGGATGAAGCAGCAAACGACTTGACTGAAATTATGCCATTGTCCTAAGGCACCGCTGACATTATAGAAAGGGATAAGATTTTTAGGGTTTTCTTTTTTTCCTTGAAATATTTACAGTCTAAATGGGAAAGAGAAATGAGAGGTATAATAGAAAGAATATTTTCCCAAGTGTGCATGTTTGCTTTTGTGTTTATAAATGAGGAACTGAGACACAAAGGTGAAGTGACTTTCCTAAAGCAATATAGAAAGGCTGTTGTAGATCTCAGGCTCCTGGGTTCTTTATCTGGTGCCTCACTTTCTTCCATTTGAAGCAGTATGAATCTAGCTTTTTTATAGAAGTGCTGTAATGTAGAATTTTTTCATAAAAGATTAATCTGCCATCTAGTCTGGTAGCCAATCTTTAAGAATCGCTAATACTAGCTGCTTCAATGGATGATGCAAGACAACACATAACAGACAATTTTGAAATCACCTGCCCATATAATAACTTTTATTCTTAAGCCCTATCAGTTAGAATTGGCTTTATGTGAGAAAGTAGAAAGCTTTATACCCTATGCTTTTTAATGTTGTCTAGTCATAATAAATTAAAGGGTGACATTGTAATTAATATCAATGAAGGAAATAAATAATAATAATAAATTTAATAGAAAATATGTCAAATATGCTCACACATGATATCTGATGAGATCATGGAAAATAACACAATATAAAATCAATATCATCCATATTAAATTGCATACTCATTAACCGGTAGATCACAAAAAATCCTGAGTAGTGATTCCCCATCTACAACAGACTTTTCTAGTGGAAGTCATTCCATGGCCTAATATTGTTTGGTATCTTTATTGATAATCTGGGACAAGATAAATTTGTTACTGGTAATATTTGAAATGGCAAAAGATAAGGGGAACAGTATAAATGTGGAGATCTAGACTATGTGAACAATATACATTTTTAATACAGGTAAATGTAAAAACACACATCAGAGCCAAGGGCATACACAGCTAATGTGACTGGGGACTATATTTGTGAATGTGAAAATACTAAAAAAGTATCTAAGATTCATGATAGATAATCAACTGAATAAGAGGTCCCAGTGGGCTGTGATACCTAAAAGGGTTAATATGATCCTTGGATTTATAAACTAGGAAATATCTGAAATAAAAGTAGGAAGTAATTCCATCACCTGCTTAATGTGTTCCTTTGATGCTTACAATGAACAGATTCCAACACAAAATAATAAATGAACACTTTCATTTATTCCAGAAGTCCAGAAAAATACCAAGAGAAACAGGGTTCTTTGGGTAAATCTGATATCTTTTATTCAACCAACTGAAATAGTTGGAAAAAATTCTTCTTTGCAATCTTTTAGGTACAAACACCCTTTTTTCAGCCTGAGGAAGCATCTGCAGTTGGTCTGTGCTCTTTCTGGAGTATCAGATGACAGGCAGGACATTATGGGTAAGAAATCCAATGTCTATATTTAGTCTATGATTTTTTTTTATCCAGTAGATTGATGAATGTCATTTCCCTCTTTCCCCTATCCTTTGTATTTAAATTATTTACTCCTTTTTTATGGAGTACCCTTTGTCACAAACCCATTCTCGGGGTGCCCCCAGAGCCCTACATTTTTCCCCAGTATCCTTCAACTAGTCATGAGAAATAGACCAATGTTTGTCCTGGGATAACCCATAAATCATGGCTTTATGGACGATTCAGCTGCAGTAGGAGAATCTCTGACAGCTCTAGGTGGATTTTCTGGGTTGTGAAATAAATTTCTATGTCCCACTTTTGGTAGGATGTGCCATGCTGGAATATCACACACCCAAAGATCAGTGTTTCTACAATCAAATCAATAAGAAAGCGAAACAAATAAAAGTCATATAAAGTAAGAGAAAAGAATGATACAAACAAAAATGATCATAAGTTTGAAAACAGGATAAAAAGACAAGTGAAGTTTCTTACTAACGCATCTGTTTACATCCTAGCCCTTCTGGAGTCCTGCTAGTATATTCAGATTTCAGTTTTTCACTGGATTCTGCCAGCCTTAGTTGCCTTGGACATCTTTCCAGCCCAGGAAAAATCCAAAGACTGTGGTAACCTAACAGACAGCCCTTATAATACTTCCAAGCCAACTCTGTGCCCATCAACATTGTCCCCGTTCCTAATGAGTCTTCAAAATCTTCAATGTGATGCTGCGGCTAGTAAAGAGAGCAAAACGCTGGCTTACATCCATAGATGCTTCTCAAGCAAATCCCAGGATGTCATTCACCCATTGTACTCGGCCTTGGTGAGGGTGCAGCTGGAGTACTGTGTCCAATTTTGGGCTCCACAATTCAAAAAGGATGTGGAGAAGCTTGAGAGAGTGCAGAGGAGAGCCACGTGCATGATCAGAGGTCAGGAAAACAGACCTTACAATGCGAGGCTGAGAGCCATGGGACTCTTCAGCCTAGAAAAATGCAGGCTCAGGGGTGATCTGGTGGCCACCTGTAAGTTTATCAGGGCTGTTTATCCGGATCTGGGGGAATGTCTGTTCACCAGAGTACCCCAAGGGATGACAAGCTCAAATGGTCACAAACTCCACCGCGACCGATTCAGGCTGGACATAAGGAAGAACTTCTTTACTGTCCGAGCCCCCAAGGTTTGGAATAGACTGCTGCCAGAGGTGGTTCAAGCACCCACTTTGAACGCCTTCAAGACACATTTGGATGTTTATCTTGCTGGGATCCTATGATCCCTGCTGACTTTCTGCCACTGGAGCAGGGGGCTGGACTCAATGATCCTCCAAGGTCCCTTCCAGCCTGAATGTCTATGAAATCTATGAAATCCTCCAGAAATTTCTCTCCCAGGGACACCCAGCATTAGGCCTGTGTGAAAAGAAAGAATTCAGTTTGGATTCAGGTTTGGCCAATTCAGAGGACAGGGATTTGATTTGGAGATTAGGATCACTGTCCTGAATTGATTTGGCTGAATCAGCTTTGGATAGGTGTAGGGGTTTCTGGGAACCTGTATTTCAAATAGGTGAAAGCTAAACTTGTGTTGTGTGTGTGTGTGTGTAAAGGCAGCTTTGGATGAAAGCAGCAGGGATGGTAGTCCCTTCTGAGGGCATGACGCCTGCCAAGTTTCAAGGAGATAGGTGTAAGGGTTTCACTGCCAGAGAAAACACAGCTTTCTTTTTAAGAAGTGTGAGGGGAGGAAAAAAACCAAGAAAAAATATAAATTAAAAGAAATAGATTGGATAGGAATAAGCAGGAGGATTCTAGTTAGTAAGCTATATACAATCCTTTCCAAGAACAGAAAGTA
Source organism: Alligator sinensis (assembly GCF_000455745.1). Classification (NCBI taxonomy): domain Eukaryota; kingdom Metazoa; phylum Chordata; order Crocodylia; family Alligatoridae; genus Alligator; species Alligator sinensis. The sequence continues at coordinate 2,089,903 of NW_005841978.1, read as the reverse complement.
GCAGGAGACTGACTAGGTAGGAAACCAAGCCAATCCAGTACCTTTCAGACGCTGCTGCTTAGGCAGAAACAGCTCACAAAAGGCACTGAAAAGTTGCAGAAAGAGGTTTATGTGCTGTTTCTAGGTCCCTCCCCAAAAGCACTATGATTGGAAGGAGACTCATGGAAAGAACACAGTCACTGGCCAGCTATAGATGTCATTCTCCCCCTCCCTCTTCTCACTTTCTGTTTCCCTGAAAGACTGCCTTCCAAATTTACAAATCTTTCTGAATCTTTTCTGAATCAATTGGGAGGGTTTTTTTCTTCTCCCAATTCAATTAGGATTTAGTGATTCAGCCTCCGAATTGGGCCAAATCTTCTCTGAATCAAATTGTGGACCGAAGCTTTGCACACTCCTACCCGG
>NW_005841978.1:2054643-2089470 GCF_000455745.1 Alligator sinensis | reverse complement strand
ATTCCTCTGGTAAATAGGCCCTGTCTCTCAGATGCCCTTGCTATACAGGAGTTGATTTCCCCATTACAGAAACACAATGCCTTGGGTGCCCAACACAATAATATCTCCTTCTGCCTGTGTCTGGGAGTGGCAAATCTTTTTGTCATAGTAACCCAGTGGTAAAGGGTAATTAGCATTTTCATCCACCCCTTTTCCTGAAATATGCACCTTTCGTTCCTTAGCTAAACCATGTCTAAAATCATAATGATAGACATAGATAGCTTGACATAACCTTTACAATGGTAAAAATGACACAAATGGATACAGCATAAAATTGACTTTCAAATAAGACAATGCACGTCGTATCAGTGAAATAAGCACAAGAAAATCTTCATTATACACTATTAACCTACCAGCTAGTGGTAGGGTTCATGACAACACTACTCTCTGTAAGTCCATTTATAGCATCAGCTCAAAGGAAGCTTATAACTCTGAATGAGGTATAAATATACCATGCTTCTCTGAATAGACTACTTCCTAATGCTTAAAATACAAGCCCCCCTTACCATTTTTTCCAGTTGTGAATGTAATGGCTTTTGCTTTGATGGTGATTTGTCTTTGTCTTGTATATTGGACCTGGACTCAAGAGAAGCCAACTTTTTGTGCCCCAAGCCCCTGAATAAAGTAGCTAAAAAAAATCAAGTTTTTCCTTCCTTCCTTCCATTTCTATAACTTTACAACATATTTCTACCTTTCAAAAGTAGGGAATGGGAAAAGGAAAAATGAAACTAAGCTTTGCAAAATTACAAATTTTCTAAAGATAAGAAAGTGTTGAAAACTTAGTAAGACAAAGTTAGGCCTTTTTTTTTTTTTTTTTTAGTCATTCTAAAGCCAGAAAACTTAAGATAGAGAAACAAAGAGAATGAGCCACAAGATATCAGTGATATTAATCTCACAGAGGAAGGTATTAGGGGAAAACAAAAAAATACATTCCCTATGTTTCTTAAAAACTAAAAGGAAAATGTCAATTAATTTAAAATTTCCCCATGGGAAAATAATTAGATCACAAATCACAAATAAACAGGAAACAAGTTTTTTGGGGGGGAGTTTGTTTGTTTTTGGTTTTTTGTTTGTTTGTTTGTTTTCTGTCAACTTTACTCTCTGTTACATTCATAGTTTCATTGAAGGGACCTGAGCAGATCATCAAGTCCAACCCCCTGCCATGGGCAGGAAAGAATGCTGGGGTCAAATGACCCCAGCTAGGTGATTATCTAGCCTCTTTATGAAGACCCCTAGGGTAGGAGCAAGCACCCTTCCTTGGAAGTTGTTTCCAGATCTTAGCTGCCTTGACTGTGAAGTAGTGCTTCCTGATGTCTAGCCTGAACCTTCTCTCAGTCAACTTGTGGCTGTTATTCCTAGTTACTCCTGGTAGTGCTTGGGGGAACAGGGACTCTCCCATTCCCTGCTGGTCCCCCCTGGTAAGTTTATAGATGGCCAACAGATCCCCTCTCAGCCTCTTTGTGGAGGCTGAACAGGTTCAGGTCCCGTAGCCTATCTTCATAGGGCCTACCCTGCTGCCCCGTGACCATGCAAGTGGCCCTCCATTTGTCCCTCTCAATGTTGTCCACATCCCCCCTGAAGTGCAGCGCCCAACTGTGGCCTGACCAATGTCACATAGAGGGGGAGGATCAACTCCTTGGAACTGCTCGTGATGCGTTTGTAGATGCATGACAAGGTGCAGTTAGCCTTCCTAACCATGTCCCCACATTGGTGGCCTATGTTCATCTTGGAATCAATAATGACTCCAAGATCCTTTTCTGGCTCTGTGCTGATAAGGGAGTTCGCCAGCCCATAGATATGCTGTTGGTTCTTTGTCCTTAGGTGCAATACCTTGCACTTGTCAGTATTGAATCCCATCCTACTCTCGTCCGCCCACCCCTGTAACCTATCCAGATCTAGTTTTAACCTGTCTCTCCCTTCTAGTGTGCTCACTTCTCCCCACATCTTAGTGTCATCCACGGATTTGAACGAGGTGCTTTTCATCCCCTCACCCAAGTTGCTGATAAAGATATTGAACAGTGTGGGCCTGAGGACTGAGCCCTGGGGGACCCCGCTCCCCACATCCCTCCAGGTTGAAAATGATCCATCCACCACCACTCTCTGGGTGTGGCCCTCCAGCCAATTTGCGACCCATCTGACTGTGTAGGCATTGATGCCACAATCACCTAATTTTTTTAATGAGAATGGGGTGAGAGACAGTGTCAAAGCCCCTCCTAAAGTCCAGAAAGACTATGTCCACTGCAACACCTGCATTTAAGGATTTTGTGACCTGGTTGTAGAAGGCCATCAGGTTGGTCTGACAGGCCCTGCCCCTAATGAACCCATGTTGGTTGCCCCTAAGCATAATCTCCCCTGCTGGTCCCTCACTTATGTGCTCCTGGATAATTTTCTCAAAGAGTTTTCCCAGGACTGAGGTAAGACTAATGGGCCTATAGTTTCCTGGGTTCTCCTTCCTCCCTTTTTTGAAAATGGGGACCACATTGGCCCTTTTCCAGTCCTCTGGCACCTGACCAGAGCACTACAAGTCCTCATAAAGCCATGCCAGGGGTCCCACAATGACCTCTGCCAATTCCCTCAGCACTTAGGTTGGAGATCATCTGGACCTGCTGATTTGAACATGTCCAGCCCCACCAGAAGTTCCCTAATTAGGTCCTCTCTGACCCTAGGCCTGGTTGTACCTCTCCCGAGTCCGTCCAGAATCCCTTTTGGGGGGATGTCCCAGTCCCTGCTCAGAAAAATGGAGGCAAATAAATTGTTAAAGAGGTCATCTTTATCATCTGGTGCAACCACCAGATTGCCAAGCATGTTGTGCAGGGGCCCCACATTACCTGGTGCCTTCTTTTTACTCCCTATGTATTTAAAAAAGGACTTCTTCTTATCTTTGATCCTGGTCGCTAGTCCTAGTTCTGTCTCTGCCTTAGCCTTCCTAACAGCCAACCTAAAGTCTTGAGCAATGGAGGTATAATCCTTCTTGGTGATGGCCTCTCCCTTCTACTGGGTGTACTCCTCCGTTTTAGCTTGCAGACTTTCCTGAATGCCTTTGGTGAGCCATGGGGGCTTTTGAGCACTCTTGCCCCCTTTGATTCGCTTTGGGACAGTCACCCTTTGGGCTCAGAGGATCATCTCCTTAAGGAACGACCACTCGTCTTGGACTCCCAACTCCCCTACCCTCTAGGGCCTCAGTGCCTCCCCGACTAATCTCCTTAACTCATTGAGATTGGCCCTCTTGAAGTCAAAGGCTGCTGTCTTGCTGCAGGCCTTTGACACCCTGTGCTGGATGGTGAATTCCAGTAGGTGATGATCACTATTGCCCAGGTGGTCAAGAACCTGCAGTCCTCTCACCAGGTCATCGCCTGTGGCCAGGACCAGGTCCAGCAAGGCATTTCCCCTGGTGGGACTGTGCACCTCCTGGGTTAGATGGAGGTCCTGTATCTTGGCTAGGAACCTACATGGGTGGGCAGACCTGGCTGACTGCTCCTCCCAGCAGATGTCTGGGTAGTTTAGGACATCCATGATGACCATGTCCCTTGACTTAACTGCTTCCACAAGCTGACCTGAGAATTCCTGGTTCAGCTCTTCCCCCTGGTTGGGTGGTCGATAGTAGACACCTGCCGTTAAGTCCCTTTCCCCCAACCCCCTTGTATTCTAACCCAAAGCACTTCAGTCTGCCCCTCCTCTGACCCAGTGCTGTTTGTTCAGGACCTGTATTGCTCTTTGACATAGAGCGCCACATCCCTGCCTTTCCTCCCCATTCTATCCTGCCTGTACAGTCTGTAGCCCTTTTATGTTTACCGCCCAATCATGGGTTGAATCCCACCAGGTTTCAGTGAGCCCCACTATGTCCGGGTTTGTGTTAGCTAGCAGGAGGGCAAGTTCCTCCTGCTTGTTCCCCATACTATGAGCATTAGTGTAGAGGCATTTAAGGCTTTCTATGGGTGCATGCACCACCCCCCTGATCCCAGGGCTATCCGGACCCCTGTCACTTACCTGGGTACTTCTTGTGCTCATCACCTGTCTTGCCTGGGAAGTGTCCTCGTGTCCCCCTGTGGCCGCATCCCATTGTTAACATACAAAGCGAAATATGTGAATCAATTAGAGAAAATGGGTTTTGTGTGTGTTTAATCTGTTGTCTTTTAGATTTTATTTGGGGTTCCCTTGTTCTTGTGATTTTAGAGATAATAAATAGAAACAATTAATCTTATGGAAAAGTCTTAGTTATATGATACATAATATAGAAATAATACATTTCAAATTGGCAAAAAAAAATCCTGCAGGGTCTTGGAATAGTATCTATAGAACCCTATTTGTTTCACTTGAATTATTTTCTATTGGATTTTACATTCAGAGCAATTTATCTTCTTTAAACCTTTCATTATTTTATTTAATCATGTCTCTCTAAGGTATATAGTCCTAAATTTTCTATTGTCCTTACACAGAAAACGTTAAGTGGTTCTATGGTTCAGCTCTGAAAGGCACTAAGCACCCTTGCTCTAATCCAGCCAGGCATGTTAACATTCTGTACTCTGAAATATGTGAGTAGTTCATTAACTTCCATCCTGGCATGTGTCAAGCTATAGACCGCATGGGATAGACCTGTATAATTCAGAATAACTCCTTTGGTTGCCTAATTTATTCTGTGGGCTCTTCCAGTTGTACCAACCAGAATTCTCTCATGGCATTTATCTCCACTTGTGTGTGGGCTATGCTTGCCCTGCTATGCTTCCTTAATGTGACCCCTATTATTTAGCACTTACAATTTTTCTAAAAGGCTATATTGCCATATGTAATTAAAATTAGAATAAGTCAGAAATCTGGGGGAGGCTTTTATAAGTCACAGTGTGAAATATTCTTTAAAAGCTTTAGTTAGGCAGCAAAGTTATTAATTTAAAAATAATCCTTAACTAATTTCTCTCAAAATAAGATGAAAATAATATGTTCTGTCCCACAGTTCCTGTGCAAAGGTCAATTAAAGTAGTCTTGAAAAAGCCAAAGTGATTGTATAAAACTGATAAGAAAGAGCTGGCATTTAAAGTGCAATACAGTCTTATAGACAATGGAAGGTAATTCCAGTTATTTATAGTGTGTGTCTGTACACCTATTCTTCATGGCAAGTGAGTTTTATAACATAATTCAGTGTGTTGCACTCTTAATGATCCCAGAAAATAATATTTTGGCATAAAAAGTTAACAATTTAAACAGACAGTTAGTTACTAAATTCATAATATATAGTATCAGGTAGCCTGTTCAAAGAGATTTGTTCAGGTATTTACAGGGCAAAACTTTTATAAGAAGAGAAGCAAAGGTCCAGGTTGAAAAAAAACAAACCACCTCATGGGGTTAATCTACCTCAGGAAAGGACTTGGGATTTAGAGCCCACATTAAGACATGCAAATCATTAATTAAAACTATTAGGATTTTGCTTTTTAAATCTTGACTAAAATTCAGTAAAAAATACATTTTCCCAGGGAAGAAAATATTTTTACATATGCATTGAGAAACGCTAATAAAAAAACACTCAGTAGCATTTGTCCGCTATTATTTAACTGTATACAAAACTGGCCAGCTTCAGCCATGGGTAAAGCAAATATGAGTATATTAAGACCAGTGGATGCTTGCCAAAAATACTTTTTATCAATTGGAAGAAATTTCATTTAAAAGTGATAAAATCAAAACACTCCATGTTCACATTTTCTAAATGGCATGGTTTGATCTTTTCATTTTATTTTTACTATGAGTTAAAAATAATAAACTGAAAATTAAAAAGTCTTAAAAAACACAAAACTTTTTCTCTTTTTCCAAAATTATGGACAGTTTTGAAATGTTTTATTTTACTCTAAGTTATAATGATTGTAGAAATTGGTTTAGACTTATTTGCATCTATACCCATTTGTATAAAATGGCTGTTATTTATTCATTCATAGTCTTTCAAGTATGAAAAGAAGATAAAAACTACATTTTTGTTGACGTGGAAAGAAATCTTAAAGAAATGTATCAACAGCTTATATGTAAGCTGGTATAAAACATCATTGCACAAACTCTGGCCCATCGGCCAAATTCAGTACCTGGGGCCATGTTATCTGGCCCATGGTGTTTTCCATGGGTCCATGAATTTAGTATCAGGGGATTGGTGCCAGTGTTTTAATTGCTGTAGCTTCCAGAGTGATAGTAATTAGCACTGCCACCATACCTCCAATGCCAAATGTATGAACCTAAGGGGAGTCCCATGGGCTGGATCCTGCTGGCATACAGTATCTCTTCATAGCTAGATGAAATGTGTGGAGGGTGGTTGGTGAATGGGGTCGGGCCATGACTGGATCCAGTGTCTGAGTTGGGGCCAATGCATGGAGTTTCTCTGCATTCAAATCCAACATGTGGGGACAACAGCACTCTGGATCACAACCACAAAGTGACCCCATACAACCCACCTAGCCCACAGACTGATCTTGCCTGTGGAATCTGGTCCATGGACCAACCCCACGCCCCTCATCCAGCCTACAGGGTTGGAAGGTTGAGCATCTCTAATATTTCTTTATTATGGCAACTATTTAAAAAAGTTATTAACTCTGATGTCCTTTTTTTGCTCTACGTCAAAATGGCAGCCTTACCTAATAACCTTTTTGCATAGTCAGTAAAATGTGCTGACTGTTAACAAAAGTAAACATTATTGTCCCTTGATTCTGTTGGCACAGCAAAACAACCACAGCTAAGCTCACTGAGATGGATTTTACTCTGTCCTATTTATTGTACATTTTCAATTCATCTGTTCACTAATTTCTAGCTAGCTGCTCCTGAGCTAATCCACTAAAAGTAGCAGGTTTGCACAGGCTTAACGATGGCCTAATTTTACCAGTAGAACCTTTATTATTAGTGATGACACATGCAAAAGAAAGAACAGCTTGAAGTTCAGATCCTAGGCTGAGATTCTTTCTTTCTTTCTTTTTTTTTAACTGCAAGTCCTTCGATCTTTTATACTTGATACGGAAATCAGGGAGAAATGATAAACACAGGACACCAGGATACCATTTGCAGAGGCATTTCCCAACCAGAACCAAACTTCAAGGACATTTGTACACATAAACTTTGCATTAGTAGTTTCCAAATGATATTTTATTTTAAATAGGAATAAGATTAAACATATTTAAATGAGGGAGTCTAGTATTATAGTAATATCTCAGGGATCATTTCTGTAGGGGTCTATATATAAGACTTAAAAGGATAATAAGCCACTGCCAGGTTTGCTGAGCTTGGTGCTTCATTATTTTTTATTTAATAAGATAATAAAATGAGCAAAGAGGAGCAAACACAGCAGGCTGATGGGCCAGCAAAAATAAAATACCATTCATACTTTAGCAGGCAGTTGACTTTTAGAAAACAGCTACTTCTGTTTTAGAGATTTTGCATATTCTGAATTACATCTATTGATGATTGGCCTTTATAGCTGTTCATGATATCAGTCTTCTCTAAGTGTCTCCCCGAGATTCATTTGTGAACTATTCTTTCTAGTTGACAGTAAAAGTAACTGATAATATTAAAAGTATAACCACACCCTTTTGATTTTTAAGGTTGTATCTGAGCAACTGTTTTTTTTTTAAGCTACAACTTGCCTTTTTACAAGTCCTTCCTCCATCCAAGGACTTTGGTTTGCCTTATTTTACCAGCATTATACAGGTTTGTTAAATAATCAGCATTTTTCAGTAGACAACTTTGGTAAAGAAAGATTTCAGTCACCTTTAGAGGCAAGTATCTTGGATTCATTAATTGGATATTTTTAGTTTGCAGTTTTTATATTCCACTATCCTTTATGTTTGGTATTGCTTTCTTTTTTCCAGTCATAGCATTTTGGCCTATTAAGTATGCAGAGGTGGTGGAATACAATAAATTCAAGGAGAAAGAATTTACTCATAAAATGAAAAGAATGGCATAACTGAAAACTGGCTTGATGCCTCTTAATACATTATATATACACAAAGCTTTTTAAATGAAAGATACCTGAAAATACAAAGCAATCTGAAATAATAAAATCATTCCTTTCTATTTCCCTAATTTTGTTAGTGCTTGTTGTTATCCATCTTGTATTGACCAAATTAACTCAGGTATTTTTTGACAACACTTGCATGGTTATCCCAGTCTTTAAATAAATACAGTACCCATCCTATGAAATTTACTTTTCATAAAATATAATAGAGCATTATACTAATCTTTATTTTTAAAAGTGTGTATTTTAATACAGCTGACAGTTCATTGACAAGAAATAGTAATGAAATAAAATATTTTTTCCTAAAGCAATTAATTATTACATGTTTTCCACATTAATAAATCCACCCACATATCCTGACTCAGAAAGCACCTAGCTTTACCATTAGAGCTAGTCTTAAAGATATGTTTTACGTTATTTGAATCAAGACTTTCAAGTAAATCTCTTTTTAAGAAGCAACTTGCTTTTTATTTATTTATTTTTAATGTAACTTCCTTGAACAAGTCGGCTTGGAACAAATGCACCATATCACTTCAGTACTGGGGTGGTATTGCTCTGATGTATTCCAATATTTGTACCACATGAGTAGAATCTCAGCACTTTAATAAAAGCTTGTGGGGTTTGTTTTAAAGTGAAGCATTGGAGAATACCCTGTGGGTTATTTCTAGCTCAGAAAGTCTTTCAGCTATTAGGTTTAATAATTTTGGAATTAAATTTTGCATGAATGGTGACTGGGTGCCTTCCTTAAGGGACAAAAGAAACTTTATATTCATTTTTCTGTTTATTTTGTTTTTCTGTGGAGCTCTAACATTTTCATACTGCAAGTTCTTTGAATAGAATAGCCCATCTTCTTTCAGGCTGGTTTAAATATGTTAATTTCTCTTCATTCATTTCCTCACAGATGAATTTTAGAGAGTGACTCAGACAAGAAGAGGCAAACAATTGTTTTAAAGGAAATCTATCTTGAAGTATGCCTCTTTTAGTAATCTCCAAACCAATAAAGATAATTAAAAGCACATCTGAGCTAAAAATAAGAAAGGATTAGTAGTCGCTGGGTGCATCTATATGTACAACTGATGAAAATGAATAAGCTCTGGCACAGTTCATGCCACAGTTTCTTGCTCCCAGCCATCACATTTGCACATACACCTGGGACAGCAGCACTTTGAGCCAGGGCCAAGCTACTCCAGCTGGCAGCGGGCCCTGGGGAGTCAGTCTGCCAGCTGGGGCTGCTCTGACCTAGATCAACATGCTGCAGAAAAACTGGCTGGGGCACAAAGGTGTTTCATTGTGAAGCTAGTCATCAAGGAGCCACTACACTATAGTACCTTTGTGCTCCAGCCAGCACCATCAGCATTGTGGCAGGGCCAGCATAGTTGCCACACCTCCGGACTTACCAGAAGTGCAGACACGAGTCCCACTGTAGTTGGTGCCAGCATTGTGTCTGCAAGTACTATCCTATGGAGAAGTTAATTAGTTTACTCTGGGCTAAAAGCACCACACATGTAGACAGTGATGTTTTACTGCAGACCTAATTAGTCAACTGCAGTATTCATCTTTTGTAGATGTGCCCACTGTGGTAACACTCATCCCATGTGGTCATGATTCAACATTTAAGAAAATATAAGCACAGAACTGTCACAGTTTGGGCAAAAGCCTGTTTGAACCTCCTCTTCTTTTGAACTAAAGGGTACTATTGAGTCCTAAGGCAGCTAGCTAAAGTGAAATCACGGGCTTACCCAGCATGAAGTTATTGATAGCACTGGTTGGAAATATTCCAATAGGATAGTTTCCACTGTAAAACGTTGCTTCCAAAAATATTTAACTTTCAGTGAATCTTTTCAACATCAATGGCATTTTATTATTTTAAAAAAATATGAAACATTTTTAATACTATTGATTTTATATATTATGTTGCTTATTTTTAAGGAAGTCTTAATTTACAACTATTTATAATTTATTTTATACCGACTTAAGAAAATTTAAAGCTATTGATATTGTAGTGAATGCCTTTGATTAACCCAAGACAATTTTAAAGTTAATTTCAAGAAAATGTAAATATTTTTTGTTTTTAAAAGGCAAAAATTTTAACTTGCAGAAATTCTTGCAAAATGCAATGTAATTCCAATTAAGCTCCTGATATTACATTGTAAATAGGATCAGTCAGCTGTCTCTAAAATGTTTGTAAGTGGGGGATAGGGTTGAAAATCAATCAAACTTTTGGCTCTGTAAAAATATGTGTATACATTAAAAATATTGATTATGATAAAAAGCAAAAATTTGATACTTTGTTTTGCAGAACAAAAGTAATTTAGAGATATTAACATTTTGTTTCACCCTTGATCTCTTTTATAAAAGAATATTCAAAATGAAAACATTTTTTGCAAAGCATAAACAAACTTTCCCCCAATGTTTTTCCAATAAAATATCAATGCACTGATTTCATTTTGCAAATTTTGGATGAATCCAAACAGTCTTCATGACAATTTTCCAGTGTGCTGTCATGAACAGATTTCCCAACTATATTAATTGTGTAAACCCTAAATGCATCTCCTTTCTTTAGTATGACTGGAGGGGCACCTCTAAATATGAAGATAAATGTGAGATGGGATCTAATGCATGAGCTACATAATCATGACTCCTGCCATGCAATATACTTCACTGCCAGTTCAGGGGGAGCCTGATCCTAGGGTCCTCCTGCAGTGGCATGAAGCACGTTCCCTCATCAGGGAGTGCCCTCAGCTGATTGGACTTTCAGCCACGGGGTCTCAACATGCAATCGCACATTTGGAAGCCCAATCAGCTGACCCAGGGATCGCAGCTATGGTGGCACCCTAGGAGTCTCTGCAGGAGAGAAATGGGAGCTGATATGGTGTCCCAGCCATAAGAAGACTTCATGCACCCCTGTACCTGGGACAGCATATCAGCTGTGGTTTCCCAGCCATGGGGGTGAATGGGGCATTTCTGCAGCTAGAGGCCCTGTCACATATTCAATTAATGATGTGATAGGAAGCAGCTACAGTTATTCCATATATTTTGTAGATTATTTCTCTTTTTATCACAATATTAATTGAATGAACTCTGTTGTTGATGACAATGTTCTCAACTCCATGCCACAATACCCATTCAGGAACAATCTCAGAATCCCTCAACCCTTGATGAAGTGAGGAAAGCCATCAAGTAGATAAAGAATGACAAAGCATATTGATCTGATGAAATCCCTGCTGAATTTTTCAAGCAGAGGAAAGAGGAGCTCACATCACAGCTCCATGCTATCCTCTTAAGGTTTTGAAATGATGAGGAAATCCCAGATGACCTCAGAGACATAATATCATGACAGTCTTCAAAAAAGGAGGTAAGTCTGACTGGAAATTACAGAGGAATCCTTGCTGTACACCACAGGAAAAATAATTGTGACAGCCCCTCTGAACTGTAGCTCCTTCCACTTGTTGAAGAACTATCCTACCTGGAATCTCAGTGTGGGTTCAGAGTAGGAGTGGGCAAAATGATGGATCCAACCCATGGCCAGACTCCATTTCCTAGCAGCCCCTGGTCATGTTGCTGTGGCCAGTTTCCATGGAGAGCCCAACAGTGGCAGGGCTGTGACAGCACGCGACCAGGATTTCCATGGAGACCAGCCCCAGCAGTGCTAGCAGAGCATGCAGATACATGAGGAAACAGGTGTTTGAAGATTGCAACATAAGATCCAAAACCAAGCTCATGGTATATCAAGCAGTTGTTTTATTTTCCCAGCTCAGCCAAAATGTAGGCTGAAGAGGAGGGCAGAGAAAGCACTTCTAGGATGTCTTCAAGGCCAACTTGAAATAAATGCAACATCCATATCAACTCATGAGAGACTATTGTCCAGCACAACCCCAAATGGAGGAAGAGTCTTCTGCCAGGATCTCAGTACTTTGAATCCTTACGATGACAACAGGAGATGGAAAAACAGGAGTGGCAGAAACAGCACATCATGAACAGAACCAAGAACCCAGAACCACCCATCCCACACAGAAATGTGCCTGAGCTGCAACAGAGTCAGTTGATCCTGGATAGGCCTCATCAGCCATCTTCAGACCCACAGATAAGACAATCATCCTTGACTGTGAGGGTTTGTTGATGATGAACTGAATTAACATGGAGCCAGGTAACCACTTAAGGTGTCTTTGACTGGTTAATCATGCTGCAATGGTACCCTGTAAATCGGGCCTAACAAAAAGAACCTTGAATGAAAGCATTAAATTCACTGCAATCTTTCCATCCTAAATTGTTTGTTTATGGATTTTTTTTCTGCAAAGTAACTCATCTCTATCTGGGGATCTACCCCGACTTTTGTATAGTTTGATATGGTCTCAAATCATTTGCTTCTGTGAATCAGAATCCATTTATTTCTTTCCCAACATTATCAAGCAAACTGATATTGTATATAAAGGTAGGACATCTGGTAGAGGAAGCTGTTGCATATGAAAACTCATGCCTGTATGAAGCAGTTAGTCTCTAAGGTGCTGCCCTGCCCTACCTTCTGCTTGAATGTAAAAGTGAAATCACCGATATGTCTTGTAATGTATTTGGGGCATATGTTTCTGCTGGTGTAGCAGCTCAATCCTAAAACTGAAAACTGGGAAGGAGGATGGGGAGCACAGTGTTGTTGGTGGGCTCCTTCGAGCTGAGCTCCTAGACTGAACCCATACAGGTCCTAACTTTTTTTATTTAAGTGTTTTTACTAATAAAGAAGGATGGTGCATTGTTTAAATGCTAGCCTTGGATTTAGGAGATCAGTATTCAAATGCCTGGTCTTTCAATTGATGTGTGACTATGGGTAAATCCCTTGGGACCTGATCCTCAGAGGCATTCATGAACTGAACCCCCATTGGAATAAGAAGGTATTAGGTACCTAAATGGCTTTGAGGTCCAGGGCATTAGACTCTTTCTGTTTCTTTGTTACTTGTAGCAATAATAAGCCTTTATTGACCTGTGAGAATGATCATCCTTGAGTGATGAGAATGATCCTTGAGGGATCGCTGCCAATGAGCAGTAATATGCTAATAGAGGTTAGATACATACCTGAGCAGTACCTGAGGCCTCTATGAAACCTTGGACTTTTTCATGCACATGAAATTAATGAGAAATAAATCCAAGTTAATTTGTGACATTCAGTGAATTTGGGCAAAGGATCAAACTCCTTTGAATGCAAGTAAATTATGGATGATGTATTCTCCATTGTTCCTTTAATATGGCAGAGTCATAAGTTTGTATTGACTACCATCATAAAGATTTGCAATATATGACTGCATCCCTATGTCACTGCCAAGTAAAGCTATCAGTGAATGAATATCTGGTATATGTAATAAGGTGTTTTGAGTTTCAAGATGAAGTGTGTATGGTTTATCAGGGTGAATGGAGGCTAATAGTTGATCTGGGGAAGGAAGAAAAAAAAGTTGATAGAGAATTTATATGACAAATAGGACTATCGTCAATGTATGGTTCATGTAGTTACCTTTGCATATACAAAAAATACCTTGAAGAAGTATAATTCTGTGGTATAAATTAGAAAATGAATAAAAGACAGGTGGGTATGGGCACAATCCTTGCCTTGTTTATGAGTTCTAATGTCTATTTCTTCCTACTCTAATAAATATTTATGTTTTTCATTCAATAAAATATACCTTACAAATTTATCTTGGGGTAGGGAGGACTAATAAAGCTACAAATCTTCCTGTTTGATAGAATTATGATGTACTCCATTTGTTTTTTCTGTACTTTGGATCATTCTTTTTAAAAAGTTAGTCAATCAAAGAAGGCAAACACAATGAACTGAACAGACTTAGAGAAAATAAATTTTGATTTTTTTTTTTTTTAGTACAGCTTTCTAAAAGAGGAGCACAAATTAGGATTTTGTTACTTTTATCATTTAGCAAGAGAGATGGATAATTATTATTTGTTTATCCAATTCAGCAAATTAATACAAAGCATGAATGTTTATAAACACTGGACTTGGAGAGAGGAGCCTTTTCCGTGTCTCTACTTTCTATTTGTTAAATAGGAATAATAGCACTCAAGATCATATTGAAGCTCCTGGACTACCAGTTGGAAAGCCTTTTGAGCTTTTGTTGATGGAATATGCTAATTGTAAGGCAATATTTTTATAACCTATATAATATTTTACTAAACCTTTGCTAACATTGTATTACACAACACAATGGCCCAAAATGCATCCTGGAATCTGTGTGCATCCCAGATTGAATTTATCATTTTCATGTGGAAAAGTTAATATTTTGTCCTGCACATGGCAACTTCTCTGGTGGCACTAAAGCTGATAGGTATTCATCATGTTACAGATCTTATTATGGCCTCCTCGTGGCAGCCTAATTCCAGTGTTGGCTAATCTCCCACTAGAATTAATATGTACCAGTGGACACAAGCCTATGGTGCCTGGGCATCTAAAGTGAAATCAAAAAAGGAAATTAATATGGTGAGAGGAGACTGATGTACATTTGCTCTAATGTATTTCCAAGCTCACTTATGGTTCATATAGATATTATTAATCATTTCTTTCTGTTAAGGATTTAACTATTCATTAACTTCATGATCCAAGTAGCAAGGTTTTGAAGCATGCCCGTATAACATTAAAAAGACTTCTGTATTGTTGACACATGCTGCTTCCGTTGATAGCTTTGTGAGCTTTTTTATTAGCTAAAATGCAGCTATTCAGCAAGCTTTGGCTGAGTGACTAAAACAGTGTGGGTTTTTTGGGTTTTTTTTTTCTTATTAGTGCATCTACTATTATAAGTCATGCTGGTTAATGAATGTCACTTCAATAGGCAAAAGATGATGCATGAAAAAACTTAATTTGGGATTACTTTGACTGAACTTCATAGAAAATGAATAAACAAAAATATATATAAACTGGTCTATAACTACAATCCCTAATTATATTATTATTTGGGTAGTGCTAAATGGATCTTCAGAGGAAACCAGATATTGTAGTCAGGGTCACTGACCTGAGATAATTTACCATTTCTAGACATGTATTACCCTGCCAAACAGATTGGAGCTTAGTAATGATAGTCCAGAGATTTTCTGGGAAAAATTGTGTTCTGGAAAGGATGGTTGGTTTCTGTAAAATCTAATACACTAAACAAGACACTAAATACAGTGCAAGGAAAAATTAAAAATCCTATCAGCTCTAGCAAAACTAACTGTTTTAGTCAAAGGGCATCAAAATTCAGCTAAGTCAATTTAGTTGGAAAAAATGAAGTGATTCACATTGATCATCAATCTGTTAAACCTAATCTGACATCTCTGTTTTTACTGCTAAAATCCCCCTCCATGTTCTGGTCATGTCTTGGTTTGACTACTGCAAAATCCTTTTCTTCGGTCATTTAGTTCTTTCTGGTCTGCAAAATACTATGCCACAGCTTACACCAACTTATCCTCCAGTGCTGTAAAATATATCACCTCCGTAAAGAAACATCAGGACTGATTTAATGAGAATGATAGGGAAATTCAAGCTGACTTTGACAGAAAAAGAAAAGCTTCAATTTTGACAGAATGACATCAACTCCAAACAGAAGCAAGATACATATCACCACATTAAAGTCCAGACCCACAGGCAAATTTGAAAAAGAATAAGTGGTGAGAGGACAACGCAAAAGAGATTCAAAGTTTGCTTATAGCCATGATATGTAGTTTCTTCAGAGAAATCAAAGCTATCTATGGGCCAAGAACATAAGATGCTGTTCTTCTGAGGTCTAAGAATGGAACAACACTCTTTAAAGACAGCTCCACTATCAATGCACAGTGGAAGGACCCACTTTCAAGAGCCTCTGAATTAGATTTAAATGTCAAAGACAACACCATTGAAACCACTCCCACTTAGGAATAACTTTCAGACCCACCAATTTGTTAAGAGAGCTTGGAAGCCATTGAGTGGATGAAGAGCAAAAAAGCATGAGGTCATGATGGAATACCAGCTGAAATTTAAAACCAAGGTGGGAAAAAAAGGTATTTCACCAACTACATGTTGTTATGAAATTCTAGAAACATGAACAGATTTACAGTGACTTAAGAGATGGTAGAATTATTACCATATTCAAGACAGGATGTAGACCAGATTGCAGCAATTATGGTATTTCTCTCCTGTCCATAAGTAGAAAGTTCCTTGCCTGCATTCTCCTCAGTAGACTCACTTTTCTAGCTGAGGAGGTTCTACCTGTGTCCAGAACACTCAAGAGCCATGATCTTTGTTGCTAGACTGCTGTAGGAGAAAAGCTGCAAGCATTTTACATCTTTACATGGCCTTCACTAACCTGGCTAAGGCCTTAAATTCAACCAACAGAGAAGCCCTATGGAAGATCTTGGTGAGATTTGGATGCCCAGCAACGTTTCTTACCATTATCAGACTTGGTCATGACAACATGGTAGCAACTATCCTAATCAATTACTTGTAAGCAGATCCCTTCACTATTAGAACTAGAGTCAAACAAGGATGCATGACTGCAGCAACACTCTTTTCCATCTATACCAAAGCTATTTCACACCTCATTAATGACAGACTTCCATCTGGAGACGGCACCCAGCATTGCATGGACAGGAATGTCTTTGCCATCAAACAGTTAAGTTGTAAATACAATCTACCAACACCTTCATTCCTGATTTTCAATATGCTGATGATTGTGTTGTATCTATGAGTTATTTGTGGCTTGTTTGTACCCACTCAGTTGTAGAACTCCAGGTCATTTTTGCTTGTTACTGTCAAGCACATGACATGCTTGCATTCACTGTCAACTTCACAAACACCAGGTAGTTTACCAGCCTAACCCAAACCATTCAGCTGCTCTTCCACACATTATAGTTAAAGGGCAATACTTGGAGAGAGTTTAGAATTTCCCCTACCTATGTAGCCACCTTTCCAAAAAAGTAAATGTAGACAATGATGGTATTCAACATGGAATAAAATCTGCAAGTGCTACCTTTGGACATCTCCTAATCATGTATTTGATTATCATGAAATCAACAATCAAATCAAACTTCCCATCTACTAGGCTGTTGTTATCCCTACCCTGTTGTAAGGATGTGAAACTTGCACAACATATCAGAAACACCTGAAAGCTTTGGAAGTTACATTCAGCAATGTCTTCAGAAAATCCTCTGTATCAATTGGAAGGACAGAAAAATGAACACCAGTGTTCTGGCTAAAGCAAATACCATCAGCATTGAATTTTTATATGGCAACATCTCTGTTGGACAGAACATGTCATAAGGATGTCTGATAACTTCCAAAACAGATCCTGTAATCCACCAATGGTCACCACTCTAGAGATGGTCAAAAGAAGAGATTCAAGGACACCTGGAAGACCAAGCTGAAGAAATATGATGATAACATCAATTCCTGGGAGACTTAAGCACTCAATCATCCCCAGTGTTGCCACAATATACAACAAGACATTATTATTTGAAGCAAACTCACTAGGGAGGCAGATAGAAGAGAGTGGTAAAAACTGTTACCCAACATAGCCAGGATCTACTTGTTCCTTCCAGAACTATTAGCACTATTTGCAGTCAAACATGCTGGACTTGGGTTGACCTTCTCTGTCATCTATGTACTCACCAATGACTGACTTCCCTATTGACTGGAAAACTGTCATCCTCATATTTAAGAATTACCAATGAAAACAATGGCACACAATTTCTAAGACAATGCAGTCATGTTCATGATTGGAGTCCTTGAATGCTATCACTTTTTTATTATCATTATTGGTTGCGAGGTCCACGATGAATTTGACACACTGAGCCATTCATGTGATTGAAATGCCTTTAAGATAGTTACTTATAATGAATCTTATTGTATTGGTAGCTGTATATGAAAAATTTAAAGTATTTTTCTTATCTTTTCACTTAATAAAATACACTTTTATGTGATAGTGCCTAAGGTCTTGAATTCTTTTTTTGGTTTTGTTTTTAAATACCCTGTTTATTGCAACTACCAGGGAAAAGAAAATCACGTAGTGACCTATTAACTGTAGGCAGCAAAATGCCTGTCAAGCATATGAAATGTTTTGAAGCTTTCAGAGAAAATAATCTGAGCCATTCTTAGAGTTTGCCTGTGTCTTTTGTGTTTGTTGCTTGTGATGTTAGGGTACTTTTAGAACTTTTTTGCACCTTCATAAGCAGAGTAATAGTCTTATTCATATTAAAGCCATACTTTTGATCCCCAGATTTCTTTTGCCTTGCCAGTCACTTTCTTTGAGTACTCTGTATTTAATCATTGTATCTGGTGGGACTTCATTAGAGATGTATTTCTATGACCGATAATTTTGTTTTGGAACTTGCTACTTTGAGTTGCATTTAATGATTTTATAGAATTATATAATGACTTTCTAATCAGATTCGAGATTCCTTTACTCCCTTACTGATTATTATTATTATTTCTCACAATTATCCTTGGTACAACAAACAATGAGAACAATCAAAATTAAAGTTTGGAAGGTTGATGGAAGTACTCTGAGAATGGTACCTATCAATGCTTAATTTTTGCAAATGGTAAACTCTCAGAAAGCCTTAGCACACTCCAGATCTAATTAATTTCCTAAGAAGTCAAAGAAAAAAAGTAAGACTAGGTTTATTTTCTAAAGAATTTGAAGTATTAGAGCACACAATGGATTTCAACTCATCTTTATAACATTATGATTTTTCATATTCCAGTGTATTCATCCAACTATTGTCTTTCCATAATCTATTCATTTCCAATTTGTTAGTTTTGTGGCCTTCCCTTCCACATGTAAGCTCAGATGCAATCCTGCATCAAAACTGTCATAGAGGATCTCCATGCAGTGGAACCAGCTGGTTTTACATATAAATTAGTGGGTAGATTCTTTCTGAGGTATATGTTAAAGGAGATCAGTTAGGGACATGTTGGTAGGTTATCAGAAAATTGGCTCCTCTGCAGATTTTTTAGTTCTTTGTAACCCACCCTTTTTGATATAGAGGTCTCAGCTATTTTTGTTCTCCCCAGGATTGATGCCCTGGTTGCTCCCTGTTCCATGCCTTTCTGGATAGATGTGTATATGCAGATATGACACTGTTAGAAACATTGTTAGAAACGTTCTTTGGAGCTTTATTCCATGTAATCATTCTCTTTCTGCCATTAGAATGTGTTTCTTTCATTAGTGTAGCTAGCATTTTGTCTGTGCTATCATCTGGTCCATTAATGGTTTTGGTCTTACCTTTTTTTCTTACAGTGTATCACATGCAATTGTTTCTTTTCCTTCTAATCGAACAGTTTGTCTTTAGCCAGAAGAATAACATATTATCTTTTATTCTCCTTGCATAAGAATACTAAATTGCTCTCTTTTAAATTCGATTGAGAGTTTTAGATCACTGCTTTTATTACCTCAAGGATATATTAATAAAAATGCTAAAGAAAGGCAGGTGCAAGGCTTCATAACATGTTCATAGTTCAGCCCATTGAAGTCAATGGAATTGCATTGGTACAAAGAGAACAAAGAAATGTAGGACTGGAAGGGGCCTTCTAGGCCACAGAGTTCTATCTGTGATAACAGGCAACAATTTGCCCTGCTGTTCCCATGTACTACAGTCATAAAGCATTCTTTGCGAAAAACCTCACAGCTTATCACAGATAAAGAATAAGCTAGACAAAAATATTGCCTTTTACTACCATAGCATTGGCATTACCTAGATTAAAATATACTTAAATTATCCTAAAAGAGGACAGCGCTATGAGATATAAAGGAACAGGGCAAAAAAACCCAACTGATTAATCTGATGAGGAAATGTCTTTCGGGAGTGATTATCCTCATTCACATGAGTTAGACTTCTCAGATAAGCAACTTGGGGGTTTCTAAGTACCATTATACTCCTGATAAGTTCCCACCTATAAGTATGACCAGAGTCAATGTTGTAGAGCAGTAGTGCTCAAGCTTTTGGACCCATGGACTAGATGAGTAACACAGGGCCAGTCTGTGGGCCAGATTGGGTCCCATGTGCCAGGATCTGGGGATCTGACACCACCTCCCTGGGGTCCTAGAAAAGCTCCTTCCCATCCCACAAGCACCAGGATTGGGCTCTCGGGGGTCTGTGTTGCCTTCTCCCAGCCCCCGAAAATCATTGGTCCCTGGGATACTGTGCTGCATCTGCATGCTGAGACTGGGCTCTGGTGCCTGGTGTTGGCTCCACCCATCCCTATACACTCTACAGCACACCTGATCCAGTATGCAGGGCTCAGGGCTCCCCACTGGTCCAGAAATTTGGAAGGGGTGAGTGGTGCAACTGTTCCCCCCACTACATTTCTGCATATATGTGTATAGACAGACAGACAGACAGACAGCAAAATCCCTGATATCCAGCCCGAGTTGGGAATGGGGAGTGCCGGTAATGCAAAAATGCTGATTACCTGATGGCACAGGATTTCTGCCCGCACATGGAGCTGGGATGGGAAGGGTGGTGGCAGCCACACATGAACAGGGGTGTGTAGGGTGGCGTAGGCCACATGTGGAGTGGGGGGCAGGGCAGTGGTGGTGGCTGCATGCAGAGTGGCAACAGCAGAATATGGTGGGTGGCAACAGCGGCAGCTGCATGAGAGCTTTCCTCACTCTCCCCTCGCATCCTGCAGGCCGGCTGGAAATTCCAGTTCTAGAGTGTGCCAGTTAGTAAAATTCTGGATAACAGGAATTTTACTGCATATATTTTCAGGGATGCAGACAGAATGCAAAATATTTTCCTGGTCCCTATAAGCAACTGGAAGAACCCCTGAAGCATGGAATTTCCAGGCACCTCCCCACAGACACTGAGTTTCCTTTCAATCCCTCAATGGCCAAATACTCAAATCCACAACATCTGAAAATTGGTATACCAGCAAAACCTATTGTATTATATCTTCTATAAACTCACCTCATTACCTCATCAATTCAAGTTCCTCAAACTCGTTACTTTTTTTTCAGAAGAGCTTTCCAAGACTTCACTCCACTGACCAGTAGAAATTTCTAGTTTCTAGTCTAAAATATTTGTGGCCAGTGGGCATGTCTTCACACGTCCCTACAGTGATGCACCATCAGTGCAGTAACAGCCCATATTGTGCCATGTATGCTGAGCATGGTTATTTTTAGCTGCTGTGTCACTGTAGCAATGCACTATAACAAGGCAGTGTACATTGCCTGTGGTGTAGTGTCATAGTTTGTGACCAACAGTACTATGTCACTACAGTGCATTGCTACAGCAATGTAGCATCACATGTAGACGTGCCCAGTTTGTATCTATTTGTTCTTCTGTTGGTATTGCTCTTTAATTTAAATAGTTCTTTTCTCTTCACACTATTCATTAGGGCTGTGCAAAGCTTCAGTTGCTGATTCAATTCACCGGAGATTTGGCTCAATTTGGTAGCCGAATCTCCAAATCAGGAGACCCTTTAATCTCTCCAAATCAAATCAAAACCCTCTGAGTTGATTTGGAGAGATTCAGAAGGATTTGGTGATTCAGACATAGACACACCTTTAAATGTTTTTTCTCAAGGTACCAGGAGGCTTGTGAATGCTGAGATGCTGGGGCAAATGAAGCATCCCATGGGAGCACGGGGGGATCCCCAGTGTGCTTGGCAGTGGACTCAGAAGCAGACCAGAAACACTTCCAGTCCATTTTTGGGTACACCAGGGAGTGAGCAGGGGACCCCACCCCACCCCCTGGCTTGGCAACTGGTGCCTCTTGGGTCTAGGGGGGCACCTGGGGTCCCCCCTGTGGCTGACCATTGAGCCAGGTGGGTGCGGGGGGTTCCTTCATATGCTTGGTTGTGGACATGGAGAAGAGTACTTCCGGTCCACCTCTGGGTTCACCGCTGAGCCTGCGGGGGGGCCCCCCCATGCTTGTGTGGGACGCTGTATCTGCCCCACCATTGTAGCATTCACAAGCCATGCGTGGTACCTCGAGGTATGTAGAAAAAACATTTAAAACTGTGTCTATGGCTGAATTGCTGATTCTCCAAATGAGCATCAAATCTTTGGATTCAGATTTGGCTGAATCGAATTGGGACAGTGATCCGAATCAATGAATCAAATCACTCTACCCAATTAGGGCTGAATCCAAATCTGAATTGAATATGACCCGTTTTGCACACCTCTAGTATTCATCTTGTGAAAATATCTGTAAACAGTAATCACATCCCTCTCAATCTTAGTTTTGTTGAGCTAAACAAATCAATCTCTTCTAATATATTCTTACAATACAGTATTGGTTTTTATTCCATTACCCATCTTATTGGTCCTTCTTTATACTTGCTCCAGTTTAAATTGATCTTTTTTTCTCTTTTTCAGCATAAATGGACCAAATTGTACCCCATACTCTAAAGGGAGTCTTATCAACATGCAGAGGGTCTTATGACATATAGAGTGGCACTAATGTATCAACTAAATCACCTTGTCATAACACACCCTAGCATTGAATAACACTTTAACAGCTCCATTTTACTGAAATCCCATGGTAATCAGCCAGTACATCTAGGTGCTTTTCTTTCTTCATTGTCTTTACTCTAAAAGCCCCATATTATAACAGAAGTTCTTGGCATTACTCTCTAAGTAAATTACTTTGTATTTTGTACTATTTGAATTTATAAATGTAATTATTCACATACAATAAGACAGTCCTTCCACTTTGTCAGTACCCACCTCCTCCCCCTCCTATCTGTCCATTGATTTCATGATCACACTTCTAGTTCTTGCCCCAGCATTGCAATTGAAAATGTTAAACAGAATGGGTCTACAGGCTAATGTTGGAGGAACACCGCTAATAAAGTCTTTGTAATCTTATTGTTCTCTTTTCATCTTAACACACTGTTGTCCACTCCTTATCCAATTTAACCTGTTGTATCTGTGACAACAATACAATCCTCACACAATAAAAAGTTTTATTTTTTTCAAAACGCACATATTTATGATAAATTAGTGGCAAACATTTTTATCACCTACAATGGTTCAAGAAAGTAGGCATTTTGTTGCAGATATAAATTACTAAGGGGCAGTACTCACTTTCTCCTAATATTTTGTATTGTATAAAAGAGTGATATATATTAAAAAAGTGAAATCATATCAAACAAGGCAATGAAAGAAAATAGCCTGATGAATTAACCTGTATACACATATAAAGAAATGTGCTTTACTGGCTACCAGTCATATGCTATATTGTTTGTAAACTGCTTTCCTTCACATAGGAAAAAGGGATATTCTGGTTTGTAATCACCAAAATAATAATACATATGTGCTTCATAAAATGTGTAACTTTGATGGGAGGGGGGAGCACTGTGGAAATAATTTATTATCCAGATATTATCAGTATTATACCTATCCCGTCTCTTAACTGGTCACAGCTGTCATACTTACATTATTATCTGATGTCAACTTAACTAGAAGCATCATAAAACTAATCTCCAAAATGCAAAGTCTGGAATGACATGAATAATTTCCATCTCTCTTGACTATAATATGGAAAATACTAGAAAATATCATATGCTTTTTGCTCAGAAATATTTTATCAGTAAATATAGTTTTAAATCAGGGGTATCAAAGTAGCCCTGTGATCCAGATCCCACTTTGAGGGCTCAATGAGTTTGACATCCCCAGTTTAAATCTGAAACTGAAGCTTCAGTGGAGCATGACACCAGAAGGTCATCTAGTCCATCTTTCTGCTCAAAGCAGGATCATCCCTCACTAAAAACATGAGTGTCAAAAGTCCATCCTGTTCTTGAAAATTCCCAGGGATGGAGATACCATGATCTAAGTAGCCTGTTTCACCACTTAACCACACAGGGAAAATGCTGTAGCTCCCGAATCTCCATGCGTGGGCAAAGATGGCAGGATGCCATGGCAGGATATGGGCAGACTGAAACATGGAGGAACATGCAGCTCACGATGGAAGGTGTCCATTCTGGGACTCTCCTGCACGCCTAGGGATGGACGTTGGGGAGGGTCCATGGTGACATGGAAGGGGGTTAGAGACATGATCACCCATGCCTGGCAGCCATTCAGGGAAAGCCTGGGTGCTCAGCAGTCTCCAGCAGCCTGGGGAGGCTACAGATTATGCTGGGAGGCATACTCAACTGCCCCCAACCTGCTGTCCTCAGCCTGTGCAGATGTGCATTTTCTGTGCTCCCCCTTCCCTCTCCTCCCCCCTACACACACATGCCCAAAGAGCAAATGTGTTCTGTTTACTACAGATCTAACCTATGCCACCTACAGAAAATCATGTAACTTAGTTTGATTCTGCCTCAGGTTTTTGAATATCTGTACTTAGTCTTAGAGTATACAGTATGTTATTTATCACAAGTTTTTCAACGCTTAGAGTCTTAGTCTCTCTTTTATTTTAGTTATGGCTCACTGTAACTGAGGACCTGCTAAGCTGAGTAAAAGCTGTGTAATAATAGAAAGATCAACTGCCAGTTTCTACCTTATTTTTGGTTTAGGGACAGATATAAAAGCTGTTGCTTTAAACATCACCTTGAGAGTTCCAGGAAAATGGAGACACTCCTTGCTTCTCCCTTTTCTGGGAACACCATAATTTCTGGGTACTTTGGCTTATTCTCCCTCAAAAAATGATTCCGCTCTGCTCATCTGTTATTTTAAGTCATTACTGAATCTATTTAAATATCTTCTGTCTGCTGAGGGACACTCAAGGTGAGCTATGTAGTCTAGGGTTTTTTATGGCTTTTTTTTTTCAATTTAAGCATGGTCTTGTATATTGCATCACCTTTTTTTGCAAATATGATTTCCTATTTAACTATTAAAAGTTTGTTCTTTACATATTAATAATTATTTTATGTTATTATTTATTTAAATAACTATTATTACATTTACATTCCTTATTACATTCCTCCTTGAAAAAGAAAAGTATTTTAGCTGCTACATCACTAAATGTCTCAAATAATCAACAAGTAATTACTGTAGTAGGCAAGCTATTTACAATATCAAAGATATTTTTAGAGGTATGACCATACACACTCATTTCAAACAATTTGCATCTTTAAGTCTGAAATTGCTTTGTCTTTGTGTAACTTCCATGTCAGTTTTATAACATAGTTTAAAATTAATAATTATGACATGAAGCAATTTTACAAATGTGCTTAAGTAAGCAAGCATAATAGCTACAAAATGCTTTAAAATTAATTTAACTGAAGAAAACACATTTGACAAGGACTCATATACCCCTAAGTCACAAAAAAAAAAAAATTGAATTGCAAAATATTTAATAAAATAAAAAATCAACAAGTTATATTTTTTTTCTTTTTCTTTTTATTTATTTATTTATTTATTTATTTTTGGTGGAAGACATGGATTGGGAAATTGTAATGAGAACAGACTCTTGCTTCTGGAACTCTGTGCGGAAGCACAGATGGAAATAACCAACACCCAGTTTCAGCAGAAAAAATGCTACAAGACTACTTGGATGCATCCCCACTCCAGACACTGGCCCCTCATAGATTACATCCTGGTGTGTCAGTGTCATCTTGGGGATGTCCTGCACAGCAGAGTTATGCTTAGTGCTGACTGCCATATTGACCGCTGACATGTTCGCTCAAAGTTGTCTTTCCACTTCAAAGCTCAGCCCAAGCACAGAGGCCCCTTCCCCACTCCCACACAAAGAAATGTGATGTCTCCAAGCAGCAAAACCAATCTTGCAAACAAAAATGTCACAAAACACTTCAGTCAAACTTTGGAAGCCAAGTCCATACTGCAGACTCCTCATCCGATGGACTCTGGGAACACATCAAGTCAGTAGTCTTGGAGAGTACCAAGGAGACTGTTGAGCTGAGTACCAAGAGAAACTGGGGCTGTTTTGATGAAAATAACAAAGACACCCAAACCCCACTCACAAAAAAGGAAACTATTCATCAAGCCCTTCTAACACAACCAACTAGCTGAGAGAGAAAGGTGCCTCATGTAACACCCTTCAACAGAAATTGTGTAACATCCAAACTGAATGATGGACTACTCTTGCAGAAACAACACAACTGTATGCTGATAATGGTGACACCATAACCTTCTATGAAGCCCTGGAATCTGCCTATGGCCCTTCCTTCCTGATCGAAAGCCAACTGAGAACTCTGACAGCTAGGCTTTATACGCTGACAAAGACTCTGTCATGGACCAATGGTCTCAGCACTTTCAAACCCTAGTGCTGAACACACAGTACATGAATCTGCCATCAACTGAATTAAGCAACTGCCTGTCAAGGAGAAACTAGATGAGCATCCTACACTGGAAGAAACCTTCACTGCTATTGACTAGATAAAAGCAACAAAGCCCCTGGAATTGATGGAATTCCACCCAAAGCCCTGAAATATGGCAGTCCTTCTCTACACTCCAAACTCCATGAACTCTTTATAGCTTGCTCAGAGCAGGGGACAATTCCACAGATTCTGTGCTGTAATCATCACCCTGTATAAGAATAAAGGCAACAAGTCAGACTGCTCCAATACTGATGGATCACCCTTCTGTCCATCGCTGGGAAGATCCTAGCTGGAATCCTCCTCAACAGATTAGTGCCTGCCACAGCAGAATAGGTCCTCCCAGAAAGCCAATATGGCTTCAGAGCAAACAGAGGCTCTATAGATATGGTAGTTGTGCTCAGACAAATACAGGATTAGTGCCAGGAGCAGAACAAGGGTCTGTACATCACTTGGATTGACATTACTAAGGTGTTTGACAACACCTTACTGAGATGGCCTCTAAGATGGCTTCTGGAAGATTCTCAAGAAGCTTGGATGCCCATCTAAATTCCTGATCATGGTTACACAACTCTTTGATAGTCAGCCTGGACAACTCAAGTATAACAACAGGCTCTTGGGTCCCTTCTTAATCTCCAATGGAGTTAAGCAAGGCTGTATACTCATCACTACCTTGTTCACCATTTTCTTTCCCATGATGCTGCAGCAAACATTGGAAAATCTTGGGGAAGGTGATGAAAGTGTCTACATACACTTCTGGGAAAATGGAAGCCTCTTCAACCTCAGACAGCTACAGGCCTAGACAAAGACCTTGCAACAGTTCATATCTGAACTACTGTTTGCAGATGATTGTGCCCTGATGGCCCACACCCAACCCAATCTGAAGCACGTGACTACTTGCTTTGCCACTGCAGCACAACTCTTTGGACTCACCATCAGCCTGAAGAACACTGAAGTTCTTCATCAGCCAGCCCCATGCCAAGCTTATGTGCCATTGAAGATGACTATCAAAGGAACTGAGCTATATACTGCCAAGCAGTTCACCTACCTGGGGAGTGTCATCTCATGTGATGACAGGATCAATAAGGGGGTAGACAACAGACTCCAAAGCCAGTAGTGCCTCCAGAAGACTCTTCAAGTGGGTCTGGAACAGTCACAACCTATGAGCACAGACCAAAATTAAAGTACACAGAGCTGTTGTTTTCTCCACCCTACTGTATGGTGCTGAGTCATGGGCCTTATATCACTGCCATGTACACTTCTTTGAGTGCTTTGATCAGTGCTGCCTCTGCACCATTCTCAAGATCCACTGACAAGATTATGTCATCAACATGGAGATGCCACAAAATGCCAATACCACCAGCATTGAGGTAATTCTTCTGCATACTCAGCTGTGGTGAGCAGGCGAAATGGCCCGGATGGATGACAACTACCTACTAAAGGCCATGCTGTATGGGGAACTGACAACTGGGAAACATGACAAAGGAGCCCCATGCAAATGCTTCAAGGACACCCTGAAGAGGTCTTTTTCTGCCTGTGGTATTGACTACAAACTGTGGGAAACACAGGCTGCAGATTGTGATGCCTGGCAGCTTAAAACCAAAAAGGCAACAGCCCACTTTGAATGCCAGCATCAAGGAGAACAGGAGAAGGAGGAAAGATGCACCCTCATCTAGCAGCAATCAGCCATTCACATGTAACCACTGCAGCAGTATTTGCCTCTCTGCAATTGAACTGTTTAGTCACCAGCAGGTCTGCAACCAGCATGGGCAGTCACCTTCCTAATAGCTGTGTGTCTGTGAAGAACCACCAAGAAGAAAAATAGCTACAACATGCTTAAAATTAATTTAACTGAAGAAAACACAATTGGCAAGGACTAATAATAAAAAAGCCCTAAACAATAAAATACAATATAATTTCATTGAAAAATGTTTTAAAAAATTAAAATTCAACAGATTTATTTTTTGGGGGTGAGTACCAGTAAGCTGTGACTTCCCTTGTGTCTCAAACATACAAAGTCAGAGTCCATTAAGATAGTCCTCAGAATCCTGCCAGGGAGCTTCTAGGCATGTTCACACACCTGGGCCTCCACCTCACTTGACATTTGTCCTGAAGCCCATTGCAGCTATACCTCAAGTCTGGTAAAACCATTGTTTTATTCAAGTAAGTTTCCTCACTCCCAACTATTTTGATTCCCAGATTCATGGACCCAGAATTCACAACATGTCATAGAAAAGAAAGGAGTGCAGCCCATTGACAGGAACTGTAATAACTAGTCAGACTCTACAAACACCTATGCACATCCAGGGTTAGATTATCTCCTAAGGGTTCTCTCCCTAGTTTGTTGGGCGTACCAGTTTGTTGATAAACTACATCAATTGTAATTCAAAGGAAGGAGACTAGTCAGGAATGTCTATTTTCAGCTAATTGAAAGACTGAATTCTTTCTTCTCAGTTACAAGCATAGAAAGACTAGGGGAGACTACATCTTTTACAAAAAATCATTCTGTGAACTGAAAAGGTAAATTGAACAAACCTTCTAGAAACCCAGCTGATTTAGCATATAACAGATAAATGAGAGTCTCCCTCTCCAATAGCCTATACTTCAACTTGGATTCCTATTAGATTGCAAATCTGATTTAAAGATGTTGGGTCTTTTAAAAGTTTTTCCACTAGACTTCAGCTATGTCAAGAATGACTTGTTTCTCCACAACCCAACCATGAGAACCAAGTTAGTTGGAGTATTATGGTTGGTGTATACCAGGGCACAATTCTTGGGGCGAGGGCAGGGCATATCTGCTATGGAGTGCTGTCTGTTAGAGATAAGGGGAACTAAAATCCATCTTTTTTACATAAATTTTCTTCCATCAGTAGTAGCTGCAGACTAAATGGGCTGTATTTGCCAAAGAGATATAAAACTGAAGAACCCAACTGATTAGAGCGTTTACGGCTCTATTAAAAAAGGAGGGAAAATATTATATGTTATGACTGAAATTGCTTACTGGTACAATATGTAGAGAAAATGACACTTTAAAAATATGTAGATAAATGACTATTTTTTAAAATTGCTATGTGCCAATAAATGTTTCTATTTTATTGATAAGGTAGACAATATTTTATTATCAGTCCTCCTGGATGGGAGCAGGAAGAAGCACCCTAGCAGAAGATGAACATGTAGGAATACAGTGATTCTTCTTGGCACAAGCTATTGTGTAGTTTAACTTGACAAATGCCACTGCCACTGCCAATAGTGATAACAGATTCAATACAGTGCACCACCAAATTAAATAAATGCTACATTTTTCAATTGCCATAGTGAGGTACAAACTGAGATGCAGAGCAATGACATATTCTGCACCTTTTATTATTTCAGTTCACCTTCTCTCTGTCCTTCAGGACTAGCAAACAAAATTGTATATTTTGTTTTGAGTATAATCATACTCTGTTTGATTCTGCAAAAATAAAACTCTCTACAGGAAGGAGCAGAGAAAATAATTGGGAAATTATTATGTAAACTAGGTTATTCCAAAAGACACAAATGTGGGAGGGGGGGAAGGGGGGGACACAAACAATATTGTCTTAGGTGCTTTTTGTACCTATCTTTATGGACTACTTTCTTAGAATATTAAAATTTCATTAGGAATATAACATGTTTTAAATTAAAATAGAAACAACTTGAATAATTATTTTGTGTAAGCTGTTCTAGTTTGAGGTTTCCTGATAGGGTTTAAATCAACTGACTTTTTATTGCAACATCGGTCACATTTTTGTTTTGCCTAAATTAGCATCAGAAATGGATTGATATTTAAATACCTACAATAATCTGTTTCTCTATAGTTGGTTGTAACATGGCTGGTTGCAGGAGATTGGGTGAAATGTTATGAGATTTCTGGTTAACTCAATCCCCATGAGTCATTTAACATAAGTTAGAAGGGGGATGAAAGTAGTGGGAAATTTGCAACTTGCTCTAATGTCCATCATATCCATAATTACCCATAAGTGTACCCATAAGTGATTAGGTAAAGCAACCTACTAAGCTACCAAGAGAGTGTGAAATTTAGGAGCTCACACCAGAAGAAATGATAACCTGGAGCCGTCTCCAGGTTTGTTTCTTCAACGTGTGTACAACTGAAGGTATTAAAGAAAAGTATGAGGAAAGGAGATAAAATAGGAAAGGAAAAAAACTTTCTCAGGTATTCTGGATATCTTCCTAAGCATTTTTTCATTTATTCGATCCAGAAAGCATAGATCAAAATGTTTTACCTGTCTACAATCTACATTTGACCAGGGAGGATGACTTGGCGTAAAACATTTATGTATGCAAAGCCTCTTTTTTTTCAGGCATGTATGAAACGCATGCTGTATCTAGATATAAAGTAAGGATGAACAGCATGGCTCTGTATTAGGCTTTTTCTCTTCATAGTAAAGCATTTTTTTTTTCAAGTAGCTCTCCAAAAGGACAATTTCAAGTTAGAATGGAGAGTGAGCCCAAATTAAATACCATGGATGGTATATTTTGTTTGCATGTGCCATGCTAATGCAAAATAGAAGAATAATCTACTGTTGCCTCTACAGAAATAATCATGATTACTTAAACTGCATTTTTTTTTTTGCAATCAGCAAGAAGGAGAAAAACATCCTGACTAATCATTGGGTGTCAGGTTCTGTTACTACAGTTGCCAGAAACTTCAGTTTGTAAAGGACAAACTGACCTCTCCTCTCTCTTATGGAAAAAAAAAAAAAAATCTCCCACTCAGTTCTCCAAGTAAGCAAGAGTTCCCTCTTAAAAAGAAGATGGGAAAGTAAGAGAGAGAGAAGATGATAAAGCATCTACCTTTTTTCTAGAGCACGGTTTTTCTCTATGAGCATTGAAGTGTCCTCTTTTCTCCCCCAAAACACATGTGGACATACATCTACTTTTTAAACAAACTCTCTAGCCTATGGATTGACCAAAGGAAAAACATTTCTAAAATATATTGTGGCATATAGTGATGTATATGCCAATCATGGAACAACTGTGTGTACAGACATGGTAAGGTGTCACAAATCTTTATACTTTGTGTCACCAGTTTAAATCCAGATCAGACACGTGTAAGATCAGTACATTTGGATGCTGGTTAGTTGGCAGCACCTTGACTTTTAGGGCTGTGCGAAAAGGGCCTGATTCGATTCAGATTTGGGCCTAATCAGGGACAGTAATTCAATCCGTTGATTTGGATCACTGTCCCTGATTTGATTCAGCTGAATCCAAATCTGAAGATTCGATGCTGATTCAGTGAATCAGTGATTTGGACACAGGCACCACTTTACAAGTTTTTTTTCTACACACCTTGAGGCAGCAGGCATGGCTCATGATCACTGCTATGCTGGGGCAGATGGAGCTTCCCACAGGAGCAAGGGGCGCTCTCCAGCATGCTCAGCAGTGAACCCAGAAGGTTCACTTCTGGGTCTCCGGGGGAGCATGCTGCCCCCCCCCGCCCTCCTGGCTTGGCGATCAGTCGTGAGGGAATCCTGGGGTACCCCCTCCCCCACCCAGGCAGCACCAGTTGCTGAGGGACCAGTTGCTGAGGGAACATGTGGGGGGGGGGGTTGCGCAATCCCTGGTGGACCAGGAAGTAGACCGGAAGTGCTTCTGGTCCATTTCCAGGTCTCCTGCCAAGCATGCTGGGGAGTCCCCTGTGCTTCTGTGGAATGCTGCATTTACCCCAGCACTTCAGCATTCAGAACTCCTGCTACCTAGAGGTATGTAGAACTGACATTTAAAGCTGTATCTATGTCCGAATTGCTGAATCTATCCAAATCTCTTCAAATTGATTTTGAGGGTTCTGAATTGATTTGGAGAGATTAAACGGTCCTCTGATTTGATTCAGAGATTCAGCCACCAAATCAGGCCAAATCTCCACCAAAGAAAATCAGGGACAGAAGCTTCACACAGGCCTATTCACTTTCCAAACTCTGAATAATATGTTGCTAGACATCTACAGGTACTGACTCAGATCATTTCCTATAATGAAGTGGACCATCTTTAATAGAGTTTATCTCTCTGTCCCATATTGCATAGTAAATAACCCATCCTTTTACTTTGACCATGTCTTCCCATGTCCCAACAACAATCTCTCTGCAGTGCTGCTATCTATGCAGAAAAGGTGGGTGGAGAATGATAGCCCTAAGTAGACTTGGTGACAAGTTGGTACTTTTTTTTTTTTTAGCATTTAGTAAGGTAATTCTTATTTGCTTGTTTATTAAAGTTGCCTGATTTCCATGGCTCAATACAAATAAAATTGATAGAAGACCTATTTTATTTTGAATTCTTAAAAAATATTCATGAATTTCAAATGGAATTAGTGGTGAGAATTATATCAACACAGAAACCTATGCAACCTGGAGATAAAACAGGTTAAAACACAATTCTACAGTTTCACTGCTGGCTTATTTATTCACTTCATTGACCTTTTCTCTTTAGAAAAGCATAAATTTCATCCAGTGGTTATAGTCCCTTGGGGGTTGGACTTCTACATCTGTCATGAATAGTTAATACCAGACAGTTTAAAAGTCAGCTTACTCACCTTCTTGCCTCCATTTGTGTATGTTACACCCAGCATTAAGCTAAGATAATTAAAGATCACAAAAAATCAGGAAGTAAAAATAAGGTTATAATAACACCATTAACTTTCTGCCTTGCAAAACCCACTATGTCTTCTATTGTGTAGAACTTGAAAAACAAGCAGAAATATATTAGACTCCATCTATAACAAAAAAAAAAGAGAATGATTTGTATCCACAGCACAGATTAGTTAACCTTGTAATTGGAGTCTTCACACTTACATATGCATACTTGATATTTTAAGCCTAAAAACTAGAGCAGTGTGTGTGATGTGGGGTCTTGGAGTTTTATTTGTTGTTGTTTTAGGTTTGGTTTTTTTTATGATTTTTTTTTAGTTGTTTCCAAGAAAAGAGAAAATGCTTATACAAAACTACCTAAGCATTTGAAAGGTTTCAAATAGGTTGTCAACTTAAAATCTAGTAATTTTTTTAAAGGAAGTTAAGCACAGCTTAAAATATTAAGCCTGGCTTTGAATCAAGTTTGGTCCTTGTTTTTTAACAAATATTCATGTTATGGGGATAAGTCCCAGGTAGGGAAAATAATTTTCTAGGAGAAATGGTGACAGTAACTTTAAATAAAGAATACAAGTAGGGAAAATAGGGATTTTTTTGGTCAGATCTGTTAAAAGTTACTTGTTACAATAGTAGTCGCTTAAGGTACCATAAACAGGGCAATGATTTGTAAAAATCAGCTGGATCTGTATTAAAAAAAATATTTACAGGATTTCTACTATTATGGCTAGTATTCAAACCATACATAATGATTTTCTGGTTCCAAACATTTCTGCCATATAACCTGTATTCCTCTTTCCAAATTCTATACAGCTTACTACATCTATCCTTTCTGGGTCTGCACAGGAGTCTACTACCAAATGCTGTGGATTGCCAGTTTTCCTAGGTCCCCTTCTGAGGTACAACATAATATCTCTGATTGCTGTCCATAATATTGAATTTATTTTTATACTTTAGGGCTCATTGGCAAGGTGTAGAGGGTGCACGCAGGTGCACGTGCACCCCCTAAGATTGGCCGCCACCAGCGCTGCCAGCAGCACCTTTGGGCTGTCGCTTCTCGCCACTCCCCCCCACCCCTTCACCACCAACACTGCTGCGGCCACCTGTGGGATCTCCCCACTCACCACCACCATGCCCCTGCTGCCGACAATGCCACCACTGCCTGCAGGCAGTCACCGTGCCCCACCCCCCCCAGCCTCAGGAAGCATGCAGCGTTCATGTTAGGGCTGGTACCTTTAGTATTTCTATACTCTTCCAAATGTCCTTTTTTTGGTTTTTGACCATTTTTACATTAACTGTTTAAAGAATTCATAGGATTCTGATAGGTTTCCACTGAATTTGGAAAAGGATTTATAGCTCTTTCTCGATTCTGTGGGTGGTGGTGCATGGCCGTTCTTAGTTGGTGGAGCGATTTGTCTGGTTAATTCTGATAACGAACGAGACTCTGGCATGCTAACTAGTTATGCGACCCCCGAGGGTGCTGAAGGCACTGGCCGACATCATTGCAGAGCCACTAGAGGGAATATTTGAAAGCTTGTGGCGCACGGGCCAAGTCCCAGAGGACTGGAAAAGGGCCAATGTGGCCCCCATTTTCAAGAAGGGGAGGAAGGAGGACCCGGGCAACTATAGGCCAGTCAGTCTCACCTCCATCCTTGGCAAAGTCTTTGAAAAAATTATCAAGGCTCACATTTGTGAGAGCCCGGCAGGACAAATTATGCTGAGGGGAAACCAGCACGGGTTCGTGGCAGGCAGATCGTGCCTGACCAATCTAGTTTCTTTTCATGACCAGGTTACAAAACGCCTGGACACAGGAGGAGGGGTGGATGTCGTATACTTAGACTTCAGGAAGGCCTTCGATACGGTATCCCACCCCATACTGGTGAACAAGTTAAGAGGCTGTGACTTGGATGACTACACAGTCCGGTGGGTGGAGAATTGGCTGGAGGGTCGCACCCAGAGAGTCATGGTGGATGGGT
>NW_005841978.1:2041376-2053905 GCF_000455745.1 Alligator sinensis | reverse complement strand
ACTCTTTCCTGCTTATGCAGGGGGTCGGACTCGATGATCTATTGAGGTCCCTTCCGACCCTAACATCTATGAATCTATGAACACCTTTCATATTCTTCATTCTGGGCATTTTGCATACTCAAAGGAGGTCATAAAATTACTCCTACATTTTATTCAGATAACTAAGAGTTAGTTTCAAGCTGCACTTTTTTCATTCATTTGGTGAAATAGAATTTTGTTCTATGTCTTCAATTGTTGATAACGTGTAGTGATTTGTTTGTTTGTTTTTTTTCAATGCTCTGTTAACATTAAGTGGTTTTATATTATCACAGATCCTCAGTTTACTTGGGACAGATCATGGATTTTATATCAAAGAACTGAATAAGATGCAGAAATCATATTGACAGTAGGAAGTGGAACTTGGGAGTTCTCTATTCGAAGCTAGTGTCTACCACTGGCCTACAAAGTATATGTTGATTGGGTATATGTTAATGAAAGGTATTAGTCATAAAGACCTCCTTCTCCAAATAACTGAAAAAAAATTATCATACAGTTCCCCAATCATTGTTTAACAACTGTTTGACTAAGATTGTCTTCAGAAGTTATTGGTTAGTTCAACTATTTCCAGTGAATGCAATGAATTTCAGTTAGCTTGTGTTACTGTTGCCAAAAAATTAGTCAGTGTTTTTCTGTTTAAATCAGCAAAAGCATGAAATCTTGTCTTGCAAGCCTCTTTTTAGACAAGGTTACCCAGATTTTCTGTTATTCTAAGTCACACATTTACAGTTACTACATACCATTCTTATCTTCATATAATGGAGGATATAAACAAATAGGGGAATTTATATCAAGACTTCTAATGTGTTTCTTACAAAGATTACCACTGCCACTGCCCAAACCTTTCTTGCCTGATCCCCTGGGACAGACAGTGTGGGCAGCTGTAAATAATGCTGTAGGGGTGAGGGGAAGCACATGGGTAGGCAGGAACCAGGGGAGTCCTTGGGGATGAGGGAAGGTGAGCTTGCCACCTCAGAAATCTTTGAGTTTAAAATCTGATGCTACAGGAGGTCTCTCCCATCCCCAAAGAGTTTCTGGCTGGACAAGGTCAACTTTGTGATCTCTAAAGACTTGAGAAGATGAAGAATGAATCAGTCTGTTCCAGGGAACAAGCACTATGGGAAGCATCTTTTTTCCACAATGAGATCTAAATTAATGTACAGACTTTGCATGTGACTATAAGATGGTGCTTGTGGGATGGTTCATAACATGAATAAACTGTGTTAATCCATGAAGGAAATGGTTAAGACAGCAAATCTGGCCAAATAGAAACTCCTTCAGAAGAGAGATTTGAAAAATTCAGTTGCCTATAGCACTTTCCTTTTCTGAATTATGCTTGGTGCAGTCTTACATAGCAGGTGACCCAGAAGCAATGGTATGGTTCAGGCCTTACTGTGCAGTATTTATCTTATAAACATTATTACACTCCAGCACACTAGATTAATAGAGCCTGCTCCAACGCACTGTAATTACAGTGCATTGGAGCAGCCTTGCTGCTCATGTATAGGTGCCCTTTAGGTCAGTAGTTCATATGAGTAGATAGAACATCAGTCCTACTAGCCCTATTTTGGTCACTGGGAGTTGGTTTACCTTCACTGAGAAGGGAGAGCTTACCACGCTTTTAAAAGGGAGTGGACAAATTACAGCCCTCCGCTCCCAAATCCTTAGTGCAATTAAGGGTGTCTCTCTGAAGAAGATTGACTTCCTGGCCTTCTGCAGTGTAGTGTCAGCTAAATGATGCATACCACTACAAGTCTATACTTAATTGCATCTACTCAGCCCAACTTTTGTTTGTTTGTTTTTATGTTGCTCTATCTTGAACAATAAAAAGCAGCTATATATACAAACCCAGAAGTACAGGTATTCTCTTATAATTCACATACTTCTTAGTCATTTTTTGTAAAAGCTGAACTAGTTGCACCTGAGCACCATCCATGCTATAACATTATACTTGTAATTCCATTTACAAATCAGTTGGAAAACTGTAGATGAAAACACATTTGATGCAATACCTTTTCCTTTACCTGAACATCTGACTGCAGTCTTCTGTTGCTGCACATGTATATTAATAAGTAACTGGGGGGAGAAGAGAGAGAGAGAGAGAGAGAAATCTTTTTTTTTTTTTTTTTTAACAGAATATTTCTCAATATAATATCCTCTATAAACTTGGAAAACCCCACTATTTTTCCCTTTTACTTTATTTCTTCCACTTTTGGTTAAAACATGTCATAACTAAACTAAGGAAGGTTCCAAATTTCATATTATTGTTTCAATTCTGAGTTTAAACCATTTTTAGGTTGTTGACATTTTCTGAATAATGGGCACCATATCTCTATGGTATTTCATATATGCATGTCTTTATCATATCCTTTCAAATGAAAGTGTCACTGTCTGTAAGGGAGGTGTTCTTTCTGCCTGTATTCTCTGTCACAATTTTTAAAGGTGTATTGTATGTAGCAGCATGAAACATTATATGGCTTTCTTATGCATGCATTTGGAGGGATGAGAATAAAAATATGAAGAGATTTCCATTTTTTAATGTAAGAATGTTGAGAAATGTCAATAATTCTTAGATGTGCAGGATTTTGGTTTAAGAAAACCAAGAAAAAGTCAACAAGAAGTGTAACAATGAAATAATGGCCATGTAGGACATGTGGGGCACATGGGATAGCTAATTTAAATAAAAGCTTAATTCTGCTAAATGATCATTCCAGGTATATAATATAAGCTTTAAGTTCATATCAGTGATAAATAACAGCTACATATTAATGTGGACATTGACTCTTTTTTAAAAGTTTTTTGTACAGGAAAAATACTTATATAATTATTTATAATTATAAATATAAATATAATATATTTATAATATAATTTCTAAACTAGTCAGTCAAGAAAATATAATGTTATGTGAACGTAACACATCAGGGTCCCAGGGGTGGCCAGAACACCTTCTGGTGGCTCCACAACTGTGCCCTGTTCCACCCCTAGGGTGCCTTCCTGTCTCTTCTGCCATGCCTTCATGTTATTTATAGTATATAGGGAGGCTACCCACAGACCTTCACTAGGCCTCAGTCCCACTGGATCCTGCCACTCTATGCCTGTACCCAGGTTCCTCGATGGGCTTTACTGGTCCTTAGACCCTCACTGGGCTTCACTCTAATCTGCTCTGCCCTGCTGGATACCCAAAACCTTAAGGGTTAATTGCATGGCTCCAAATCCTCCCTTTTACCACACCTCATGCCTTGCAGGTGTTACTGCAATGTTGTTCCCTGTGTGGGGCTTCGGCCTCCACAGCCTCTGCCTCTTTAATCTCACTAGGCCTTCTTTTCTAGGCCCACTGAATCAGACCTGGCTTTGCAGCTCTAGTTCTGTTTGTCCCTTCTGTCACTGGGTCCCTTCCCCCATGTCTGCCAGGACCCAGGTGCCTGTGTGGCTGTGTCTTCTCTGGTACTGGGCCCCAGACACCTGTGTGGCTATGCCCTCTCTCTTTTCCTGCTCTGGGCTCAATAACTGCTTGAGCCTGTTCCTGGCAGGGCTCAAGACAGTTGAGTGTCCTCTGGGCACTAATGAAAGCTTTGTACCTTCCCATTCCAGCCCTGGGCTCTCTGTTACAGTGAAGTCCAGAGTAAAGCCCTGAGGGGATAATAAATAGTCAATGATGTACTCTTGTGTATATTTAAAAGACTCAGCTAGAAAAGCCAAAGTCTATTAGAAATACTGGTTTTCTTTGTTCCATCCATGATGTATGCATTAATATACAAAAGTAGTTTTTGTGAAGCTGTAAGAAAAAGGGGGAGAAAATCTTTAATTATCAGGAAGTTGAGAGGTCCTGGATCCACAGGATCTCTCCACTTCTTTTATCCCTTCCCTTCCTTGTAGGACCTGTTCATTTTTTTTTTCTCCACAAAGCAACAATTACTCTTCTGCTTTTGACAAGAGAGAATAGGGGAGATCCCTCCTTTTGTTCCTCCTTTCCTTCCCACTGTAATAGAAAGAATGATGCCTGGAGGAGTGCTTGTCCTTTCCCCAGTCACAACTTCCATAGCTTTTCAATGCTTCCTTAGTTTCACAAATGCTATGGCTGGCTTTCATGGGGATCCCATGGCAAACTCCATAGCTTATTAGTGGAGAATATTCCATTTATTTCTTTTGCTTTCATTGTTTTGACTAAACGTTTAAAGAGAGAGAGAGAGATTTATGGAATTCAGAACAGTGTATAAAAATATGTCCTGCTGTTTCTTTTATACAGGTAAACTAGTAACAAGGGGGCTGATCCTCAGTAGAAGCCTAGGCATAGTATTTGCTAAGTTAAAGAAATATGGACATGCTATGGAAATGGTAGATAAAGAGAGAACAACAGTCCTCCAGACATTATTCTTTTTTGCAGTAGGAAGAAAGGAGGAGAAAGCAATATGGATATTCTAGTAATAACTTCATAGGTTTTAGACCCCAAATCCATGCCTCATCCAACGGCTAGGGAGACAATGATCCAATTGCTCATGGATCCTGGTACTCGTTAGCCAGGGCAAGCAGGGAGTAAACACTAGCACACATTGCTCTCAACAGCTTTATTCAGAACGGAGACAGCTTCGGGCCAGGTCCCAAAAAACAACAAACCAGGGACCTGCCTTGAACGTTAGTTCTTTTCACATTTTATACACCTTGGTTCATTCATATTAACATTCACTCTGCCCTTGTCCCTCCTTTGGTTCCACCCATTTCTCCTCTCATCTCAAGCTCTGCCTCTATTTACTGTTTGCTTCCTTAGCATGGTATTGCCTGTGCATTTCATTCATTTACATGCCTCTCTGCTAAGAGCGCATGCATAAGACTTTGATCCCCGTTTTCTTTTGGTCACTTGTGGTTTCTTGCTGTTTCTTCCTGGTTTTCTTGCTGACCTCAGCACCATCTCCAAGGCCATATTTATGTTTTGTCTCCTGACACTAGCTGGTGGGCTTCATTCTATTTTTACCCATCACATCATGCACTTTGCACCCTATCCTTTTGTTAAGAATCTACCTACTTAAGCATTAGCAAAGTTAGTTGCTTTTAATATATTATCCAGCCTTGTGACCAGCAACTTTTGCTGAGATGCAGGAAAAAGTCTTCATTCAGCTGCACACCCAGCAGTCCCCAAAATCTAGATCATTACCCCAACAACCAAAATCCATATTGTTACCCTAACAACAGGTATGGGTTATTTAAGGTATATAGAATATTGTCAGATCATTAGTCTAAATCACTGTATGACAGTTTAAAAAGGCACCCATAATTATCTTTACTAGGGACTATTGTCTTCTGATTAATCATATGTATTATTTTCACTGATCTCTGTTTCATGATAGGACAGGTCCTGAACTTCACTGGAGCAGGATAAAGCCATATATGTTTACATTGGTGTTTATACATGCATATGTAAATGTCATGTTTAATAAGAGAAGTACAGATCTCTAATAACCAGTATTAACTAAACCTCATTAAATCACGTCTACCTTTCATGCCCTTTGGAAACCATTCCTTGAAATAAGTCTGTCATATTTTCCGGCAATAGTCATTTTACCTTGCGTTTAAAACATTGTGTGATTTGTGTGTCAGTTGTTTACCATATATTTCTGTTTGTTCATCACTGTGCACATCTACATGTGATGCTATGGTAACGTAGCATCCATAGGCAAAAACCATGACACTGCAGCTATGTCACCATAGCAACGTGTTCTCTCATTATAGTGCATCACTATGGCGACATAGTCCCAAAAAATAACCGTGTACGGCACACACAGCACAGTATAGACTGTTACT
Source organism: Alligator sinensis (assembly GCF_000455745.1). Taxonomy (NCBI): domain Eukaryota; kingdom Metazoa; phylum Chordata; order Crocodylia; family Alligatoridae; genus Alligator; species Alligator sinensis. The sequence goes on along the minus strand of NW_005841978.1, from coordinate 2,048,073 downwards.
GTCCTGTCTTTTAGTACTTCCAAAGGGAAGTACTAAATGACAGTGCCATAACAGCACCACAGTGGCACGTGTAGACATGCCCTATAGGTCCCAAATCATGTACGGAGTCCTAGATCATTGCCCAATCCATTTGCAAATTATACCGTATGAAAATAAATATCCATAGTGAGGTTATTTTTATACTGACTGAAAGTTTTAAAGCTCTTCAGGAGATGTGGGCACCCAGTCAAGTTCAAATCCCTCATGAAACTCCAAAATGCTTAGCCACTGTGCTTTTCAGGTTGAGAGCTGGCAACATAATTACAGAGAAAAGCATTCTCTTTGTCTAGACAAAGCTACTGGTAAAACAAATGTGTCTTTACAAATTAGAACAGTTAATGTTAAATTATTACTTGCCACCTGCCAAATCCTTTCATTCTATTGATCTGTGCAGCTGGAAAAGGCACTTAATTCAGTAGAACAACAAGCTGATGATAGCTTGTTACATTTAAGTTTAGCTGACATTTTGGAAGGTGTAGAAAATAGTTAATAATTAGCAGTTTATTAAATTATAGTTGAAAAATATTGCAAATAATAAATCAACTAGGGCCTCTACCCACAATTTTCATATGAAATCTTCTATATTAGAATGACAAAAAAATTATAAGCAACCCTCATACAGTTTTTGTGCAAAATATATCTAGCTGTCACAAAACTGCAAATAATAATTACACAAATATAGTTTGAAGACCTTCTAATATATGATGTTTGTTAAAGCACTTTTGAAGCCAAGAAATAAAAGATAATAAAATAAAAATAATTAAAAACCAAATGCTGTACGGAATCAGTATCACCATTCCATCTCTGAATGAGAAAATACCATAGCAGTTAAGCAATTATAAAAGTAAAGTAATTATATATAAATATGTAAACATGAGACTAGAAGGTGATAATCGTGTGTTAGCTTGCAAATGCTGCTATAAATATACCTGAGATTCTTAGTATTGTAGTCATAAATCTCAAGACAAAGAAAGCTAAAGAGGATTATAAAAGTAATCCATAATACTGATCCCAGCATGAAGCAAATATATTTAACTGAATCCTTTTAGATTACTAATAAAGGCTATTTTTCTTAGAAGTGTTCAGGCATGCAGATATTTGTATGTATTACTGAACTGAGATTTTTACTTGTAGGAGAGGCTTAATGTCCATGAAGAATAAAAAACATGTATCTTCTTTAGTATTTTGAGTTTTTTGAGAATTTCCAGTAAATCTGTTGATTAGTTTGAAGAAAACCTGGGTTGCCTAAGAAATGTTGTACTCCAACATATATGTATTTCATTCTGAATAATTTTAATAATGGAATTAAATGATCTTCCACCTTTCAATATATTTATAACGTATGGACATTTTATATGTGCAAGCTACATTCAAAGAAAATTTGATGTCATTTAGCTGAGTTATTGACGTTCTCATTTGTAAATTAATGTCTTCCCAGAGAACAGAGACATCGTTGCGATTTATGAAAGGTCCCAACATCTCATTTATTATTTTGGTCACCTTTATGCATTTCTGCTTTGTGCCTCCAATCTCTTCTTATCCATGGTGGTAATTCCATAGCCCCCTACATGATTGTTTCCTCCTTTCCCAAGGTTCACAAACTATACATTTTACCAGTGTGGAGCTTGGAAGAACCCCTCTCCTGCTCCAGGACCTGTTCACATTCTTGATTTCCTGTTATTTTTGCAATTAAATCCTGAATTTTTTCTTATAGGTCTTAGCCTCTCTACCAACTCCAATTGTGGGCAGGAATGGAGTCAGGAAAGTTACACTTGCTCAAAGCCTTCCAATCAGTGGGTGCATCTATACATTCATTAATGTGCCCTAGCTACTGCACATTAAGTTTAGTACTTGGTTAACCAAGTACTAATTCAATGTCCAGTAAGTTGCAGTAGTGCATAGGAGCATCAGTGAATGTTTTTTAGAGATGCTTATTGTGCAGTAGCCTAATAACACTGCATGGTAGTGAATTAGCACAGGTTTTACCTGGCACGCTACTGTGCAGTATTATTAGGCTACTACTCAATAAGCATCTCGTGTAGACATGCCCATTGTGCACTAATTGCAGAAAACATGTAATATAGCAACAATTAATATAATTAATATAAGCCTGAGTGAATGCCACTTAGTATGCCCAAGCCTGAGAGCAATGATGAGTAGATCTTAGGCACATACTAAACATTGACTATAATTTTTTGGCATTTGATGTGCATAGAACCAGAGCAAGAGTGGGTAGACCTGCTCTCAACAGATGCCTCTGAACTGAAATGTGAAGAAATTAAAGTTAGAAATGCACAAACTGGATATATCCAACCACTCTTAACTCTGCCATGAAAAAGAAGTCACGCAGGGTGCCTCTACATGAGATGCTTAATGTGGAGTTCCTTAATTAGCTCTGCAGTAAAATGTCACCATCTACAAAAGTGCCCCTATTACGTCAGAGTAAGCTAATTTACTCCATCATACGATAGTACTGATTGACACAAGTACTATCTGTCACAACGCAAGGGTGTGATTTTGTTTGTGCGCGCTTCGGCACTGCTAAATTATTTCCCGCCACTAGGAGCTTTCTTTGCAGTGTGCATTTCTTAGTTGCAAAGAGAAATGCACGGTGCAAAGGAGTTCCCACCATTCGCATGCAAATTTGTGTCCCGGGAGGACTCCACAACCATCTGGAGGAGGAGAACTTCACGTCTCGTGAAGAACTCTAAGCGCTGCGGAGCCTAACGGACCCAGCGTGTACCTTAAGAAGGCTATAGGGGTCTGATCAACCTCTGGCCTCTCCCCATCGCCGAACGATCCCTCGACGAGCCCCTTCCCTGCGCGCAAGTTCCACGGAGCCTAGCAAACTTTGTGTGAGTGTATCCAGAGCTCTGCCCGGGTTCAAGTCCTGCAGGTTTATCTTCCCGTCGCCGAAAACCCATTGTGACGTACTCTCGTGTTTTGCATCTTCCCATCGCCGAAAACCCCCTGCGACGTACTCTCGTGCCCTACAGGTTCGAGTTTTGTTTTGTTTTGTTTTGTTTTGTAACTGCAACTCAAGCAAGTTTTCCTGCCTGCACCATGACCATCTTCGGTGTAAGTAAAATAATCTTTAATCAACCGCTAAGCGTCCGTGCCTAATTCTAGCCCACCGGCCTGCATTCCCCGACCCGGCGTGTCCGGGCTGCTGGCCACAGCCCACCGTGCACAGGCCCCCGAGGTCCTCAGACTGCTCCTGGCCCGCACACTATCCTATTGGAGAGTTATTTATTCCACCACAACACACATGTAGACAGTGACTGGGGCTGGCTGAGCACAACTGTGGTACAGTGTGGGGGCTGCCTGCTGGCTAGCCCCACACGGTAGCACCCTTTGCCCCAGCCAATCCCTCTGCAGCACATTGGGCCAGGGGGGAACAACTCCAGGATGGCAGGCTGACCTCTGCAAGCCTCCTGCCAGCCAAGGCTGTGCCATACTGGCTCAATGTGCTGAGCTCCTATGTGCACATGTACATGCTGTGCCCAGGAGCAATAAACTCCAGTGTGACCTGCACCAGAGTTTATTGCATCACATTAATATCATGTGTAGATGTGCCCACAATAACCAATATTGCTGTGGGAAGAGGTAGAAATAACTCCTGTATGGGGAGTAAATTGTTTGTATGAGTACCAAGGATTAAATCAGGCATAAACACAGGGTAAGAGATATGACAGAAGTCTATGGTGGATCCTGTCTCCCAGGAAAGTTCATTCAACGGTCATGGACCTAACCACAGAGAAATCTCTGTCTTCTGCACAGACTGTGGCTAGATACAGACATTCAAAAAGCCCAAACCAAAATCAATCTAAAATTATGCAGTTTTCTGGAAGCAGCATAGTTTAGCTCGGTAGCGAACAGAACACACGTTTGCCCATTGGTGGGAGGGGCAAACCTTAGACTGAGGTCTTTCCTTTTAAAACTAGTCTGTGTGTGCTGCACTTCGCTTATGTTATAGGTATAGACTAGTTTCTGAGAACTTATACCAGTAAAACAGTAATGTCTGTACCTGACCTGTATTTGTATTGTAAATAAATATTCTATTGTGTCATAGGAGAAAAACTAATGGCCATAGTCCTCATATATTTCAGTCTTCCTTTTTGATACCTTCGGGCTAAGATATTGAGAGCCTTGAAAATGAGAACCAAGACCTAACATTAAATTAGGTGTCCAAAATGTAACACCAAAGGTGTGGAGCAGGAAGAGATTATTCATGTAGCAGTGAGAATAAGCAGTAAGGCTTGAAATAGCTACTTCTTGAGGACAGTACAAAGGTGCTTTAACTGTGGTTTTCGTAAAGAAGTAGGTGGCTATAAGCAATTTGCTGTCAGGGCTTTGAAATAATGGAAATAAAAGGTATGATATTTAAAGAAAAAACATGATAAACAATTGAATTTTGCTGTTCTTAGGCTTTTCTCAGGTATGATTTTGGTTGTGAAGAAGTATGGAACAGCTTTGAACCTAATTTATCACTACTCTGTAGTATTAAAAGAGTACAATTTAAAGAGTCTTGATAAATAGAGGACACTGATGCTATTCTGCTTGTTAATTAAGCATGGGAGAATGAAAGTTAACAAGAAAATGATGACATGGCTGCACTTTGTGTTTATGAGAATGTCCTTCCAGTGATCTCTGCCTCTCTAAAGTAAAGTGTGTGGAGAGATTATCTTTCACACACACCACAACTTTATTTGCAATGAGCCAATGGTGGCCAAGCAGTGACCAAGCAAATGCATGTACTAATATGCAGCCAGCAATAAAGTTAGGGGAACCTATTTCTTCAAATAGTCACTGATTCCAAATATTTCCAGCAAACATTTTTTTTTAAATAAATTACTATCTTGCAAAAGGGACAAGGATAGTTATAATCTTTATATCCCTCAAAGTGCAGGGATGATTATTTTATTGCAGTAATATTTGCAACATGATATAGTCCAAAAATCTCAATCAGGATTGATACTTTTCTCACTCTGATGTAAATCAGGAATAATTCTAATGAAATCTGTGAAAGGCTCAGGGGAGTGCTCTTGATATTAAAGGTGCTTTTGGTAAGATACCTAACTGTCAGTATATCATTTGGATAGGCAGGTCCTAAATACTCATTATGTCATAGGCTTGTACTACAAAATTCTGTAGCTAAAGATGCCCAGCATTTTTTTGCTTAAAAATTAAGTACATAAAAACACTCAGCTGCTCCTCATTCTTACAGTTATCAGGTTTGCTCTTTTTAATGTACTGGACAAGTTATGTGCAACATCAGGAAAGTTTGTACTTAATTGCACATTTGTGCCACCTTTGTGTCATTTCAGTAATGTGTACAACATACCTTAATATCCTGGTAAGCCACCTGAGGCTGTATTTTATTTGTGACATTATGCTGTAAATTTGCTGCTTTTTTCATCTGGCCTGAATTAGCACTCCAAATAAAAATCTAGTAAACTAATCTGTTAAATTCCTTCACTGGTCTCTCCAGTCTGTCTTTTTCAACTTACACTGTCTTACTGATATCCATTTAATAAAAGAACCACACTTCCAAACATGTACATAGTAAAGTGTTTTATTCCACCTTATTCATGGTAAGGAAAGTGGTAACACTTCTGATTTTTAGTTAGGGTTCTAGGACCTATTTATGTACTTTTCATGTATATATCTTGTCAAAGAGAACACCTTTCTGCCTATTAAGACTATTTCTGCCTATTAATAATGATACATGCTGTAAACTTGAGATCTGTCATTGCCCCTTCCCCTTCTCATCGTATCAGTGTGTTAGACTCTTTTGTTTTTCTAAATATTTTCCTTATTCAGAACATCCCTAAGGCATCCAATCTTGATTAGCTTTCTCACCTTGGTTAAGTAACAGTTGAAAGTTTTCAATCTGAGAACTAAAGGACAAGAAAGTAGCAGAAAACATTTTACCTCTTGTTTGAAAAAGAGAAATGGCAGGACATGCCTGATGTTTATTGAGTTTATTTGGATGGTTATAAATACAGAGCAACTGATAGATTTTATATTATAAGGTTCTTCTATAAACCAATGTGGAATAGAAAGCTAGAATACCTCTGTGATTGGACATTTTGGTATAAGAGCAAGATGAGAACCAGACCATGACTTAAACTACACATTAGCGGCGTGCAAAATGGGCCATATTTGATTCAGATTTGGATTTGACCTGAATTGGGACAGTGATTCAATTGGTTGATTCAGATCACTGTCCCCAATTCAATTCGGCCAAATACAAATCTGAAAATTTGATGCTGATTAGGAGAATCAGCAATCCAGCCATACACACAGCTTTAAATGTTTTTCAGTTCAGAGAGATTTGATGATTCGGACATAGACATAGCTTTAAATGTTTTTTCTACATACCTTGAGGTACCAGGCAGACCTTGTGAATGCTGCAATGGTGGGGCAGATGAAGCATCCCACCGGAACGCGGGGGGGGGGGGGCGGACCTCTGGTCCACTTCTGGGTCTGCCGCCAAGCATGCTGCGGGGGCCCCCTGCACCCTCCCGTCTCAGTAATCAGCTGCAGGGGAACCCTGGGTATTCCCCCAGATCCAGGAGGAACCATAGATTCATAGATGTTAGGGTTGGAAGGGACCTCAATAGATCATCGAGTCCGACCCCCTGCATAGGCAGGA
>NW_005841978.1:1979927-2040106 GCF_000455745.1 Alligator sinensis | reverse complement strand
CCACGAGTGTTCAAATATTCCCGCCAGTGGCTCTGCAATGATGTCGGCCAGTGCCTTCAGCACCCTCGGATGGAGCTCATCTGGGCCTGCTGACTTAAAGGCATCCAGTTCTTCCAAGTGACTCTGCACCATCTCAGGGTCTACGCATGGCAGTCTGACGCCTTGCTGCTGCCTCTCTACAACCCCAGTGAGAGACTTGTCATGCCCCTCTCTTCGGAACACTGAGGCAAAGAACTCGTTGAGGAGTTCAGCTTTGTCCCCCCTGTCGATCACCAATTGCTTCTGCCCATTTAGCAGGGGTCCTGCCTAGGAAATGACCCAGCAGGTAATTTCCTAGGCAGTAGGTGTGCTGGACATTTTTCCTCCCTAGGTGCAGCACTTTGCATTTCTCCTTGTTGAACTGCATTCTGTTGTTTTCTGCCCACTTGTCCAACCTGTCCAGGTCTGCTTGCAGCTGTTCCCTGCCCTCCGGCGTGTCCACTTCTCCCCAGAGCTTTGTAACCCCCGGGGGCGCCTTGGTGAATAAAACCTCACCAATTCCCTTCTGCGCCCCAGAAGCATTGGATAGATGTCATAGGTAATACAACAGTAGAAAGTAACATCCTTGCAAGCCTAGGGTACGGTGCTGTCTATCACTGACAGTTGCTCTATAAAAAATAGGAATCTGATGATCTGCCTTGCTTTAGGAAGTCAATGGTAGTAAATGCCTAAATTCCTCAAATCTAAGGTTAACGGAGCCAGTCACATTCTGCTCCATTCTGTGTAATTATTTCACTTCATTTGTTTTAGGAGAAAAATAATTATAAGGATATTATTTTTCTATAGTCAACAGACAAGTGAAAATGAAGAGCTAGCATTTTCTGAGGGATCTATCAAGGGGTGGCTCAAGTCTATCAAGGGGTGGCTTGAGTCTATCAATGAGTGCCTTAGAATTAAAAAAGGTTGAGAACCACTTCTATAGTGTCCAGAAACAAACAATTCTAAATAAAATCCTTGAATACCAACATTACTTTATGCATTTATGCAATACTAATTGTGGTTTAATAGATTCTACTAATCTATAGCAGTTTCTCCATTAATTTTAAGGAATCTATTTGGTTATAAAATAATTTATCCATATGATTGTAATATTAGACCTTACCATACATTTAATCACTGTATTGTCCCTCATGATAGCTAAATTTGATCAATGTACCTTAAATTTACATCATCACAGAAAAATGTTCAGTACTAAGAATGGTCATGCATGTTATTTATATTAAGTGATTTGTGTTCTTTGATGATATATATATTAACACTACTCCCACTTTCCTGTTAATACAAAAAAAGTAATTATTTATTGATTGTTACAGACATATTATTATAAATATGAGTTCACTTTGTTGTGTATTAAAACAAAGAAAAAGCATGCCATTAATAAGCATAGGTGATACTCATAAAATATGAATGTAGTGCTAAGGGATGGTGTATGCATTCATATTATTTTTTATATAAAGATTTTTTTTTAAAATGGACTTGATTTTTAGCCATTTGCCTTTAAATTATTCATCTTTTCTATTGCTTCTCAAATTTTGTAGCAAGCCCAAGATTTGCCTGGCATCAAGATCAGAAACCAAAAAGAATAGTGTAGGAGGTAGAATTAGGTAGGGGTATAATTTAAAGTGAAATGAAGCGATCAAAATAATTAGATCAAGCAAGTAGTCATTTGAAAGACATTAATTCTATCATACTATTTTACAAAGTTGAATACATATTGTCAGTAGAGCCATAGCAATTAGATCACCAGAGATTCAAACTTTGTCAAACAAGCATTTATTACCTTAAATAGTCAAAGTTAATTTCAATTAAATTGTTAGGTTTTAGTCTAGCTAGAGAGGCATCGATTTTAGCCTCCTACCTCAGTTATCTTTTTTTCCAATATGAATTGCATCCAGTGGGAAGCATCATGAAGAACTCATTTTATCTTTAGAGAAAATATTCTGGAATTATAAATTGCTAGAAAATAAAATCTTTACATATGTGTATTTCTGCTAAAGCCAGAGCTGCATCTACTAGAAGTGCCATGTTTATGGTGGATGTCCATAATGGATATGGGAATTACTTTATATTTTGAATCCTAGAGAAATCTTAATCTCAAGGATTTTCTGTCACTTTTGTCAGGCTGCATGCGGAAGAGGGAAGAGATAGGTAAAACTGATTTAAGGTTGCTAGTCTTATAAAATAAACACAGGATAAACTGAAAAAGATAAGATAAATGAACAAATATGGTCATTCATTCTCACAAAACCTTTGTATAAAGTTACTGGCATACAAAATGTTTAGGTCATGATGTTACTGGAAGAGAGTCTGGCCAAACAACATAAAAATGCACTTTTTTTCTAAATGTGGGGAATAAAAAAATCAACAAGTCATTTTCCCCCCCACAGATATTATTGTCTATATGATGGCTGATGAAATTTCAAATTAATCATAGGAATAATAAGGAAGTAGAACTGGAAGGGAATTCACAAGGTCATCTAGTCCAACCCACTGATCAAGGCAGGATCATCGCTGATTAAAACATCCCAGTCAAGTGTATGTTTAAACTGCTGTAACATGCTTGGGGTTCCAGGAGTAGCCATGATGGCCTTGGTGGCCACGTGGCTCCTGCCCTGCTCTAGCTTTAGGGTCCCTCCCTTCTCTTCTTCCTGCCATGCCTTGTTGTACTTGGTTAATTTTTTAAAGGCAGGCTGCCAAAGGTTACTAGAGCAAGCCCTAGTCTGTCTTCCTGCCAGTGGATTCCTCTGAGACCCTGCACATCCCAGTCCATCCCTTACAATAAGTGGGTGCTCCTGGCCTGCACATGACCCAGGCCACCTGTTCCTTTTGGGCTATTCATGGCCTCTGACCTCCCTTATAGCCAGGTCCATGCCTCACAGATGTTACAGATTGCTTACTTCAGTGGGTATTTGGCTCCAGTCCAACACCGTGCTTCTTCAGCTATGTAATCCCTTACTGGGGCCTCAGCCTTCCCAGCTTCTGCCCCTATGCTTTAGCTGTGGCCTTTAGCCCAAGCCCACTGTGCTGGACCTGGCTTCCGGGCTCCAGCCCCAGTCTCTCTCACTCAGGCTCAGTTTCTGCCTTTCTTGGGTGCTGGGTCCCCTGGCCCTGGTCACTGTTCCTCTAGGGCTGTGGGTCTACCCTTTTTGGCCTCAGAGCACTTCTATTTCTTGCCCTTAGGTGTCAGTTCTCTTGGTCTTAACCTGCCTTCATCTGGAGGCCAGTCCCAGGCAGAGGTCCACAACCCTGGTGTCTCTCTGGCACCTCACTTTGGTTAACTACAGTCCCCCTAGGCACTTCACTGTGTGTTAATCACAATGCACTCCTTTAGGTGTTCTGCTGTGGCCTCCATACACTCTCCTTAGAGCCACCCCTAATCCACCGGTCTAAATTAGAAGACAAAACATCCCAGCAACCATTTTAACTCAAAGTTCCCCCTCTCTGGGTTATTATATCACTGCCAAGCCACCCTTCTCCTTTCTGGTTCTCTCTGTCCTGGGAGTACCTGGCCTGCCTGCAGTCCCCCCTCTGCACCAGCCTTTAGCTGGCAGGAGCTCCTGTCTTGGCAGAGTCCAGAGCTATACTCCCTTCCTGTCTCAGGAACTCTGGTTTCTATCTCCTGGGCCTCTCCCCCTTTCTATCAGGTGGTATCCTGACTGGCTGCAGATATGTCCCTTTTCCTTAAGGAGCAGCTTACTGCCTAGGCTGTAGCTGCTCCCTTCCTGCCTTCCCTTCTTTAGCTAACCCCTGTTCCACTGTGTGGTGCTCTTTTGTCTGCACTTTCCCCATTAAAGTATCAGAAGCCCTCTGGCTCCCTGTTACACCTGCATTTGAAAGTTTCCAAGGATGGAGATTCCACAACTTCTCTAAATAGCCTGTTAAATGCCTGACTACTGTCATCATCAGAAAGTGTCTCCTAATCTCCAACATAAATTTCCCCTGCTGCTGTTTGAGGCCATTGCTCCTAGTCCTGCCCCTACAGTCACAAAGAAAAGCCCATATCCTTCCTTTATATTTGTCCTTCAGGTATTTGAAGATTGTTATTAACCCCTCTCCCCACAGTATTTTTTTTCTCTAGACTAAATAACCCTAGTGTTTTTGACCTTTCCCCATAAGGCATCGTTCCCTGGCTCCTGATTTTTTTTGTTGCCCTTTCATAGACTTTTTCCAAACAGTCCAAATACTTCTTGAAGTGTGGGGCCCAAAAGTGGACACCATACTGCAGGTGTGGCTTTACCAGTGCTGAAGAGAATTAAAGAATCTCTTCCCTTGATTTGCAAGTGACACTTCTTTTAATACAACCCAGGGTGCTTTTAGCTTTTTTTGCACCCAGAAGACACAATTGGAGATTGTGGTTCACTGTAACCCCCGCATTCTTTTCTGCAGTACTGAATCCTAGGCAGTCATTCCCAAGTTTGTATTTTTGTATGTGGCTATTACATCCCAACTACAGGATTTTGCACTTGTCTGTGTTGAATCTCATCCGATTGACTGTGGACCATTTCTTCTGGCTTTTGAGGTCATTCTGGATCCTAGCCCTTCCCTCCAGAGTATCATCTGTAAATTTGCTGAGTGTGCAGTTTATGCTATAATTTACATCATTAATTAATATATTAAACAGTACTGGATCAAAGATTGACCCCTGGGGAACCTCATTTTATGCCTCCTTCCAACTAGACATTGATTCATTCAGGACTACTCACTGGTTGCATCGACACGTGCCCCTATGGCACTATTGTTACTGTACAGTGCAGTAACAGCCCATACTGCTCTGTACATGTGGCTCACAGTTATGTTTAGCTGCTACATCTCTGTAGCGATATGCTATACTGGGGGGGCACATCATTTCAGCAATCTAGCTGAAACATCACAGTTTTGCCCATAGATGCACATTGCTACAGCACTATAGTATCCACATGTAGACACGCCCACTGAATAGGATGATTCAACCAGTTGCGTATCCATCTTATGGTACTTTCATTTACTCTGTATTTCCTTAGCTTGCTAATAAGAATGTCATGGGAGACGATGTAAAAAGCCTTGATAAGTCAAGATATACCACTTCCAGTGCTCTCCTCTCAACCATGTAGCCTATTACTTTATTATAGAAGGAAACCAGGTTGTTCAGGCATGACTTGCTCTTGGTGAATCCATGATGGATGTTACTGATCACCTTGTTCTCCTCTAGGTGTTTTAAAATAGGCTTGTTAAGGACATGGTCCATGATTTTTCTAGGTATATTTGTTCTTTTCCAGTCATCCCAGACATTACCTGACCTCCAAGAGTTCTCAAAGATGATAGCCAGTAGGAGCATCTACACATGCATTTACTCCAGCCCAAATTTACTATGGTGTAAGGTACTCCGGGGTAAGGGTTTTTGGGCGGGTGTCTATACATACAAGATTAGGGAGCAAAGTTACATGAGTTCCCATCAGCCCTGCAATGAACCCCTGCCATCACTGGGGGAAGTTCCAGGCTCCACCTGGGTGCTATCCCAGGGCTGGCATGGAGCACCAGTTCAGGAGACATCTGTCTCCTGGTCCCAGGGGGCTTCCTGCCTGCCTGCTACTGGTGTAGGGACATTGTAGCCCTGCCCTGGCAACTGAGAGCTCCTGGGCCTCACCGCTAGCTGTTCCATTGGTGGATTGGGGCAAGGATCACTCCAAGACCCATGCCTTTATCACCCAATCAGGGCATGGAGCTGGGACACGCCCCTGACATGGACAGCTCCTGACCTGGGCAAATAAGTCCCAGGCTGCATAGGGAGGTTTGCATCTGCATCTCAGGGCTGGCTGGGGACTGCCAAAAACAGGGTAGTTCCCAGCCACATTCAGGCTGCACATACTTCCCTCCACAGTCAGTTTCAGGCTGGGTGGGGAACTGTTCCTCTGAAGGGAGCTTCAAGCCCCTGATCCATGAATGCAATTGCAATCGGGGAGTAGGGCTGGGGAGCTTGTTCCCAGCCCCCATACTGCAATCCCACAGATGGGGCTGGGATCAAGCTTTTGCCTCTACCCAGCCCCAACACTGTGATTGCAGAGTGGGAGCTGGGAACAATCCCCCACTCTGCAATCATGATCAGGGAGTGGGGGCTGGAAGCTTCCTGCTGCTGGGAAAGGGGGACATTGTCCCCACCTGGGCACATAGGGCAGAGGCAGGGAGGCTTGTTCCCTGTTCTGCTCCATGAATATGAAGCTTGGCGGTGAGTGAAACAATATCCCAAGCCTGTTCTTCACCCAGTTCCATGCTCACAGAGCTGGGTGGGGCACAGTCTCCTGTGGCCCCACCAGCAGGGAGTTCCCAGTGCCAGCTTTATGGTCACAGGGCTTGGGCTGGGAGACCCTTATCTCCCAGCCTGAGCCCCATGGTCATCGGGCTCAGACTGAGAGATAAGGGTTTCCCAGTCTCCTGCTTCTCAATTATGATGGTGGAGCAGGGCCTGGGAGATAAAGATCTTCTAGCCCCTGCTCCCTGTGCAGGCCGGGCACGAGCCGGGCCCTTTTTTGTGCTGCACGCAGGCTGTGGCCAGCAGCCCGGGCACGCGGGGTCTAGAGGGCGCGTGTCAAGCTAGAATTAGGCACAGACTCGTAGTGGTAGATTTAAAGATTGTTTACTTACACCGGAGATGGTTGTGGTGCAGGCTGGAAAACTTGCTTGAGTTGTGGTTACAGACAAAGACAACACGAACGGTCACGTGGAGTTTGCTAGGCTCCACGGAAACAGAGCTCCGGATGCTCTGGACAAGCGCGCCACCAAAATAGGAACTTCGTAGATACGTCTTATTAAATTATCGCTCGAAGACGGGAAGAGGTGGGCGATGGATCAGGTCGCCAAACTCCTCTGAATCTCACACAGGGTTTCTATTACCCTGCCGTGTACCCAGAGTCCCCACGAGATGGATGCGGAGTCCTCTTCGGCTTGGGCGGAAATGGCTCAAGCCTCTTATACGGCTAGCAGGCCAATCGCTAGCCGCCACGTGGGAATAATTTAGAACTAGCCAATAGCGGGACACAAATTTGCATGCGGGTGGTGGGAACTCCTTTGCACCATGCATTTTTCTTGCAACTTGAGCAATGCACTCTGCAAAGGAAGCTGCAAATAGGCGGGAAACTCTTCCTTGCACCGGGGTTCTCTTCTGCAGCAGAAAACTCCACTGTGCAACGAAGCTGCAATTTGGCGGGGATAATTCTAGTGCCGAAGCACACACAAAATCATACCTTTGGGTTATGACACTCCCCAATCATGATCCAGGAGCAAGGGGCTTCGCGCTCCCTGCTTATGGGGCAGGGGGACATAGTCCCCACCTGGGCTTCTGTAGTGGAGCCTGCCTCTGAAGCAGACAGTTCTTGGGGGCAGGAAGCTATCTCCCACCCCCATCTGCCCCTTCTGGCAGACAACTGACCAGAAGCAGATTTTGCTCTCACTCAGGTGTCTACATGAACTCTATGCCACCATTACTAATCCTGAGTAAATTTGCTACTTGGATTAAGGAGGTTTACTGTGAAGTAGATGCACATTTACTTCACAGTGAACGATGCTAATGCACAGTTAAGCATCTTGTGTAGACACACCCAATAGCTCCAAAATCATTTCAGCTAATTCCTTCAGTATCCTTGAGTGCATCCCCTCTATTCCTACTGACAAGCCATATGACTATGACAGTACCTAGCATCTTTAAGCAACCTAATTTGTTCCCTAACTCATTCTGCCACTTCTCTAATCTATTCTCTTACCTTTTTCTGCCAACCACACCTTCTTAAAAAAAAAAAAAAACCTGAAGTAAAGAAGGCATTAAACATTTCAGTCTTTTCTGCATCGTTTGTGATCAGATTGGCTTCCACGTTACGTAAGGGACCATAATATTTAACTATGGTTTCTCTGGTCTTCCGATTGCTTTTGACTTTTTGTAGAATCCCTTTTATTGCCTTTTCTGTCCCTTGCCATCTGCATCTTAAATTGTGCCTTGGTTTTCCTAATTCCCCCCTGTGATACTCTTATACTCTTCTCTAGTACTATGGCCAAGTTTCCAGTTTGTATAGGGCTCGTTTCTGAGTTTTAATTTTTTGAGAGGATTGCTGTCTAGCCAGTCTTATCTCCTGTTTTGCTCCCCATTCTTCCCCCTCATCAAACAATATTTAGTTATTCATATACATACACAAGTTCTAAATCAAATATAAGTATTCCTAAAAAGATCTAAATGATTCGTTGTCCTACAGGACATTACTTTCTCTAGTACAGGAAATTGAAGTGGTCAAAAAATCAGTGTTATGATGTGTGTGTATGGGTGTGTCCACATATATACTATACTCTTTATGAAATATAATATATTTTATAATATATGTATAATATCATTTTGCATTATAGTCTTATCTAAATCAATTGAATGCTTTCAATTGGAATACCATGTATGAGTATTATGTTAGTTACTTTATTTCTAAGACAAAGCTAATATGGAAAGACTATTAAAAGTAATTTTGATAATAAGAAGCATGGAAATATTTATTTATGAAAATAGCTTTGAAAAGACTGGTATGCACTAGTTTGGAGAACAGGGTAAGAGTAAGAGTAAGAATGGGTATTTTTGGTAGGGGGACATGAAATAACAAATTGTATGCAGAAGTTAAAGATATTTCTCTTTACCCTTTCTGTCACATTACAGGAACAAAGAGATATTGATGAAATTAAAATCAACAATTTTAAAATTGATAGGAGATTAAACAGAGGAATTCATTGCTACAAGATTTTTAAATTGTCTAGACTCGTATATGAGTAATGAGAACATTGACAGTTAAATATTGATTTTCTTTTCTTCCTTTCTTTCATTTAAAATATACAAGGTACTTTAGTATAAAGTATATAAACAGTTGTGTTTCTCAGCATAAGTAAATCATTGGTAGAGTTTAAGAAGGAATATTCACTTTGAAATTATGGGTTTTCTTGGACATTCTTTTGAAGTAACTGATACTTGTCATTTGAAAGATGATACTGAAAAAACAAGACTGTGGATCTGATTCAGTATCACAGTTCTGATTACTTTTAAGTGTTATTTTCAAATGTTTTCAAGAACCCACTACAGATTTACCACAGGAGGGCACTGTAGGAATGGCTCTTGAGGAGTACCCAGATATTCCTAACTTGAAGCTCGGTTTTTTGATTCTTCTTCTTTTCCTTATTCCATAGGAGTGGGATAAACATTAAGGGTATTAAGAGCATGACTAAAGCATACACGTTCCCAATGGAAGCTACTATGTCTCATATACTCATATTTAAAGATACTCGTATCTATTTAGGATATTCAATATCTACTGTACAACAGATATATCCTTCTCATGTTATTATATCAGTATTTTTGGACTGTTTCTTCTTTTCCAGAATGGTAGTGCATCTACCTTTGCCTCACCAAATCCCTCTCCCACACCCAGCTACCCTTTCTACTGAAATACTCTGATTATATTTATAATATAGGCATAACAGTCATAAAGGAAGCTTGAAGTTCAAAAGTGATGCCAATAAAATGTCCTTGTCATAGAACAAAGTATTCCTATGTTTCCAAATTACTGGAAAACTGGGCGAGGCAGTACATCTAACAAGCCTTTTACTTCTAGGGGCAGCTTTGCTGACAATACTTCATATAGAACCAATCCCATTCTATAAGAATTGTCATTGTTACCATCAAAATGAAAGCAGAAACTATATAATTGGCATCTAAGTTGTGATAATCAGAAGAGGCAGTGAAGGGTGCGATACATTGGAAGGAAAATCTGTGAATAATCAATCTAGATCCTTTATTTCAGTACTCCCTCCCCCACCCCCACCCCTGCCCCCCAGAAATAAATTTATTTAAAAAATGGCATGGTCAGCTTGTCTAATGAGCAAGTGATAGCCACCGTTTGATTTCAGGGGGGGAGGCTTGAAAAGTAACATTTCTACTTCCGCTCATGAATAGTCATCTTTTTGTAACATTGTCTCCAGAGCTTGTTAATGTTGTGCTTAGATTGCTTGTGTGATATCGTTCTCAATAGATATATATATTTGGATAATTCTGTTCTCTGAACACTCACGTCTAAAACATTAAAGAACTCTATTCTAGTTTCAGTGAGGTCATCCTGAATTTTGCAATTGACTCAGGTCAGAACAATGGTGTGTCAAGGATTTGTTTGTGCATTAGCTACATTTTCAACTTTTACCCAATAAGTAAAACTGAAAAATTAATTCCTTGAAAAACAAGGAAGCATGTGCTTATACCTACTGGGTCTTCAGCACAGGTTGAAAGTTTAACCATATTTGTAAATGCAAAGAAACCTCTCACTGTCAGCATGTCTACATGTGTGCTTTAATATGCAGTAGATTATTAAAGCAACACATAAGAAAGTGTGATATTATGCTAATGCATAGTAAAATAGTCCACTGTCCATTAAGCATCACTAAAGAAGCTTGCAAATGCACTACTGCACATTAATGCAGCCTAATGCACATTAATTTAGTACCTCACATTGGAGGTACTAAATTTAATGTGCAGTAGAAAAGGCACATTAATGCATGTGTAGACATGCCCAGTGTAGCCCAAGCTTTGGGGAGCTGCATCCTAAGTTCCATTGTTTCACAGCAATACTGAAAACTTAGGGCTTTACTTTCCAAATCCTTACTAAATAAATTGATTGACATTCAAAATTCTGAATGAAGAAACTCCAAGACTTCAACTTTTTTGTCCTGAATCAGGTTTATGAATTATAATCTCAGAATATTCCCCCTCAAAAAAAATTTTTGATACTATTTAAGACATTTTGTTTTAATGAGATTAAACTATTTCATTTTTACTGTGTTTAAACTTTTGTTACGTTAATACAACAATATTTGAATAGTAATATATTTCCATAAAATAAAACGTGAAACACTAAAGTCAAATGAACATTTTGATCTCATTAAAATATTTTTTTCAGATAATTTTTCATGAAAATTTCAAGAAAAGAGATTAATTCCTGTGAAGTTTACCAATTTTGTTAATTTGCCTGATCAACCTGTTTGCCTTCTATAATGAGGTGATTGGACCTGTGGATGTGGTGTACGCCGATTTTAGCAAGGCTTTTGATATTGTCTCCCACAACATTCTCGCAGGCAAGATAAGGAAGTACAGGCTGGATGAATGGACTTCAAGGTGGCTGAATCATCAGGCTTAGAGAGTAGTAATCAATGGCTCGCTGTCTACTTGGCAGCTGGTATCAAATGAAGTCCCTCAGGGGTTGGTCCTGGGGCTGATTTTGTTCAATGTCTTCATCAACAGCCTGGGAGATGATATAAAGTACACACTCAGCAAGTTTGCAGATGATACCAAGCTGTGGGGAGTAGTAGATACACTGGAGGGTAGGGTTAGGATTCAGAGTGACCTAGAGAATTTGGATGATTGGGCCAAAAACAATCTCATGAGGTTCAGCAAGGCCAAGTGCAAAGTCCTGCACTTGGGACAGAACCATCCCATGCACTGGGGGCTGATTGACTGGCCAGCAGCTCTGCAGAAAAGGACCTGGCCAGTCACATTGGACAATAAGCTGAATATAAGCCAGCAGTGTGCCCTTGTTGCCAAGAAGGCTAACAGCATACTGGTTTGCATTGGTAAGTGTGTTGCCAGTAGGTCAAGGGAAGTAATTATTCCCCTCTGTTCAGCACTGATGAGGTCACATCTGGAGTACTGTGTTCAGTTTTGGAACCCACACTACTGAAAGGATGTGGACAAATGGGAAAGGGTCCAGCAGAGGGCAACAAAAATGGTGAGGGGACTGAGGGACATGACTTATGAGGAAAGACTGGGAACTGGGCTTATTTAGTCTAGAAAAGAGGAGACTGAGAAGAGACTTAATAGCAGTCTTCAACTACCTGAAGAGGAGTTCAAAAGAGGATGTATTCTTAGTAGTGGCAGATGATAGATCAAGGAGCAGTGGTCTCAAGTTGCAGCAAAGGAAGTTTAGGTTATGTCTTAGGATGAATTTTCTACAAGGATAGTAAAACACTGGAACAGGTTATGTAGAGAGGTGATGGAAGCTCCATCCTTGGGGGTTTTCAAAACCCAGCTAAGCAAAGCTTTGGCTGGGATGATCTAGTTGGGGCTGCTTCTGCTTTGAGCAGGGGGTTGGACTGAATGACCTCCTGAAGTCCCTAAAGTTCTATGATTTTATATTTTCTAAACACAAAGTGTCTTTGGAGAAAAAAAATTCTAGCTCTACTTACTGATTAGTACAATCCTATGGGCCAAGTCCTACTGTAGTAATTGGGATGATTTATTGGGCCCACTTCTGAGAAGGCAGAGCAAGCACCTTAGAGACTAACTGGTTCAGAGAGGGATAAGCTTCTGTAGGCAACAGCCTACTTCATCAGATGGTACAGGCCCAAATGAAAATCTGGTTAAGTCCAAGGTGGGTTCAAAGAGTGAAAGGGAGAATTCCAGTTATGTCACTGCACTTGGGATATGCCCCTTAGAGAATACAGACTACTTGTATGAATCAAAGTTGTAGTGCCTTGTGCTACCAAAATATACCTTGATATACCTACCAAAGCTTAGATTTAGTATTGTTCACAGTGAAACAACTGAAACATGATGATGACCTAATGCTATACAATGCATTCATCCCTTCTTACTTTGGGGGTTATAAATAAATAGGAGCTACTGAGGAAAGATATGGTCTTTTACTTAAGTCTTTAAAAGTTACTTTGTTTCCAGTTGTCTTTAAAAAAATGAGTCTCATGAGCTTACTGGTCTTATATTACAGGAATCAGGAAAAAGTTGCAACGTGAAATGAAGACAACCAAGTGGAGACTCTTACTCTTTTCACAAATGTAGAGGTAAGGCAGCCCTGTTCCCATTCTCTGTAGTCCATGGCATTAAAAAGTATTATAAGCTACAAATTCATGTTCCTGTTAAAAATGTTAGTGCATGTTCATCTATTGTTTCTTTGCAGTTTGTCTTTAAAAGATAAATTAAGATAGATTTTTAAAAATGAAGTAGTTTTGTTAAAGCTTCTCAAGAGCAGTAAAATAGCACAACATTTTCTGAAACGATGCTGCAAATTCACATCACAAAAATAATCTTTTGAAGGGAAGCAAATGACAAGGCTGTGATTTCCAAATAGAATAAATATCAAATTGCCCAGTAGTAAATATTCATGAACTATGCTCAATCTTTTTTGTTTTACAGGCAGCTGCAGCAGAAGCATAGTATATATTGTCTTTGCCTATATTATGTTGCCAGATAAGTAGCTAAAAAATAGTTTGCATTGTCCTAAAATTCATCACATTTCAAATGCATATTTGTTTTCCAACTCTAAGAGTTGTATTTTCAACCCTTTGATCAAATTGTGGCTTCAGCATGTTTTGTTTTGTACATGGGACATATGCTGTCAGACCGCAGTTGGAGTACTGCGTGCAATTCTGGGCGCCACACTTCAAGAAGGATGTGGATAACCTGGAGAGGGTCCAGAGAAGGGCCACTCGTATGGTTAAGGGCCTACAGACCAAGCCCTACAAGGAGAGACTAGAGAAACTGGACCTTTTCAGCCTCCACAAGAGAAGGTTGAGAGGCGACCTTGTGGCTGCCAATAAATTCATCACGGGGGCACAGAAGGGAATTGGTGAGTATTTATTCACCAAGGCGCCCCCGGGGGTTACAAGAAATAATGGCCACAAGCTAGCAGAGAGCAGATTTAGACTTGACATTAGGAAGAACTTCTTCACAGTTAGAGTGGCCAAGGTCTGGAACGGGCTCCCAAGGGAGGTGGTGCTCTCCCCTACCCTGGGGGTCTTCAAGAGGAGGTTAGATGAGTATCTAGCTGGGGTCATCTAGACCCAGCACTCTTTCCTGCTTATGCAGGGGGTCGGACTCGATGATCTATTGAGGTCCCTTCTGACCCTAATATCTATGAATCTATGAGGTCTTTTTGTCACAAACTCTGACTCTGCAGTGAAGCGAGAATGCATCTACACTTAAGCCAAAGGCAGTTTTGCTTCTGAACCTGTACAGTGCTTTGAAGATTGGTTTCTCTACCAGGTACATTGTGATTTGTTGTAATGAGTAAATCTGGGTTGACACAAATGAGGATAGTACATTTTTTACAGGTGGAACAGGTATCAGAAATGGGTACTATTACTTCTTGAATGCCCGTATATTATCCTACCATATAGTACCCTAAGGTGCATCCCTATGAGTGGGAACATGTATTCCCCAGGGACAACTAGTGACACATTTGTGCTGCTGCTAGTTATCCCTGGGGTATGTGTCTACCTGCACACACTGGCATGCGTACTCCTGGGCTGGCCCTAGCAGCTTTATCTGGGGTCTTGGGGCCCCCTGAGACACCAGCAGCAGCAATCTGAGTGTGCAAAGCCAGACCAACAGCTAGACCATGGCTCTGGCCAGCCAGGCTCTGGTTTGGAGTGGCATATGCTGTCACCCTATGCACCACCCCACTGTTTTTGGCATGGGTTTCTTGGCAACAGGCTCTCCTAGTTTAAAAAAACCCACCACACTGCTAATTAGCAGTGCAGCAAGTGACTATATGAACGGTATGTGTGGTGTGTGGTGCCACAGATGGATCTGCAGTGTCACAAACCACACATACAAGGTCATGGGGATGAGCCCCTAAATACAGAAAATTTAATTTCTTCTTTAAGAATCTTTAAGATGTTTTGGCATGTAAGCAAGAACTAAAAGGGATACAGATAGCTTCCACAGCACTTTTCTACTTGCCTGTGTTCTTTTCTTTAACTTATATTTCATCTGATGAAATCTTTGGACTTATATTTCAGTTCTCAAGAGAATCCTAATGGAGCCCTAAGCTGAAATCCTCTACAGTTTTCTTTTCCAAGCAGGATTCATGGCTAGAAAGCTTCACAAGCAAGCTTTCCAGCTAAAGGGTACTAAAGGACTGCTCCCTGGGACACCCTTGCCCTCAGGGGGGCACATTACTTGACAGCCTGTCCATTCCTCTGCCTTGGAAGGGGGCAGACTGTCAAGTGGTAGTTTGCAGTTACTGAAAAGCAGCAGATGCCACAGGGAGCTGATGGCAGGAGTGGGAACATTACCCCATAGTGGAAACCCTTCTGGTTCTTCTCAAAAAGAGAATAGTCTTGGTTTTGCACTCCTCTGGGCTGGCTGGAGCTAGAGTCTGGGAGTTGGGCATGGGGCACAAATGGATGTCTGTACCTAATCTCAAATAATGTCAGTTCTTCCAACATGTTCTCATACATCATGTTGTCTAGACTTCTAATCATTTTTGTCATTCACTGCTGAACTCATTCTAGTTTTGTTTTTTTTACATCTATCTTGAAATA
The DNA here is from genome assembly GCF_000455745.1 of Alligator sinensis. Taxonomy (NCBI): domain Eukaryota; kingdom Metazoa; phylum Chordata; order Crocodylia; family Alligatoridae; genus Alligator; species Alligator sinensis. The sequence continues at coordinate 2,024,749 of NW_005841978.1, read as the reverse complement.
CAGTGCCCAAAGCTGGATACAATACTCTGGGTGGGGCCTCAACACTACTGAACAGAATGGTAGAATCAGTTCCTTTAACCTGCAAGCAACAAAATCCAGTATGGTAAAACAACAACAACAACAACAAAACCAGAAAACAAAAAACACATTGTTGATTTGTTGATTGTTATTCAGGTTTTGTTCCACTCTAACCACAGATCTTTTCTTCAGTACTACAGACAAACGAGTTGTCCCCTGCTCTGCATTTTTGTGTGTGATTTATCCTCAGGTACAGTTTAAAAAGGCCCTAGTTCATTACTAAAGGGGAAAGGAAGCTTAGTGTAGGAGGTCTAAGCTAAAGTGGCCAAGGAGCCCAGGACCAAAATAGCAGCCTATCCCAGGTGTGAGCAGTGAATGACAGGCCTGGGGCAGAAGTGGAGGGTCAGGTGATTCAGGAAGGGACTTAAAAGCTGCAGGCCTGAGCTAGTGGAGAAGTTTGGTCATAGGAGCTGCAGTGGGCAGAGCTCTAGGAAAGAGCCAGGCTGGAAGGACTCGCAGAGGCAGAAACCTTGCATCCTGAACCAAGAACAGATAAGTACTTTGGGCCCTTTTGGCAAGGGCTGCCACAGGGCAAGATTAACACCAGGAGGGGATTCCTTGATTTTGGAGTGGACACTCATGTTTTGTTTTTTGTTTAGACTGGAGGACTAGGTTGTGGCTGTAGGTGTGGAGGAGGCCACTGAGTAGAGTACCAAGGGGCACTCCAGATCCTAGGCAATGTTGTTGGCAGAAGGACTGTGATGTCAGGCAGTAGAGAGTGGGGGTGCAGGCCCAGAGCCCATGAAGGGCAAGACACAGAAAAGACTGGGGCACAGGCTCAGAATGTGTAAAGATTGAACCAGGGGAGATGGAGCATAGCCAGAGGCCTCAAGAGCCTGAGCAGCGGCCAGAGGGTCCAGAGCTATGAGGGCATGGCTGGAACTGAACCCCAGGAACTTGTGGTCCTGGGACTTGGCACTTCTCTTTATTGGATTTAATTTGGTTAATTTTGGATCATCTTGTTCAATGATATCAAGTTGGTATTTTTCTCATTAGCACATAAGGAATCAATTAGAATCCTTGAGACATAAGCTGCAGTAAAACATGAGCATGATAATGCCTGTTGCAGATTCCTTGAGCATCAATAGCAGAAATCTCTAGAGGAGAGAGTGAGTACAGGCCAATTAGTACACTATTGCATTGTGTAACGGTTTCTAGTTGTTGCTTTGAGACTTTTTCAATGTAGTTGTCCAATAATAGGAGTTAATCCTATGCAAAGTTTTGCCAATGATGTTCTACATTACACGTGAGAATCAATGCACACTTGAAATGAGTAAGTAACCTCCTGTGAACAAACAGCTACTATGCATCGTTAAAGTGTAACATTAAATCATGTTTGTAATTATTATGGCTAGGAACAGGCATTCATTTCTAGCAGTGGAAATTTCAGAGAAGTTTTTCTGGGAGAGGGATCCAGGGGAAAGACTCCCTGTACTTCCAGAAACCAGGGAAGTGCCCCATGAGGGCAACTGATTGGCTCCCCCCACCCTGCAGCACAGTCAAAACTGGCAGCCTTAGCCCCATATCTGACTGGGAAGAGAGGGCAGCAGCACTCCCTGGTCCATTGGTATGGGCACAGAGCAACATGGCAATGCCCTTCACATCTTCTCAAGGCTAGCATGTCCCTGGTTTGGGGAAGGATCAGGGGATAGTAGCAATTCAATTTCTCCTTCGGAGGAGTTCAGCTGCAGGGAATTGCCTCTATACCTCCCCCAGACTGGAGTCCCTCATCTGAGAAAACACCAGGGAAATTGCTGTTCATCTCCTCCAGATCCTGGAGGAGGTGAGCAGAAGTATACAAGCTCATTCTTGTGAGAGAAACTCTTGCAGGGGACATCTACCAGATATCAATCTGGAATATCTTTCTCCCAGAGGTGGCAAATTTCCTGTGGGAGACAGAGCAGCTGTTTATACACTTCTAATTTCTACCAGGAGAATGGTAATTCTCTTGGTAGAAACATAATGCCTATATATGGACTATATCTATGCAAATGAGGTAGCACTCAGAAATACTGAGAAGCATTAAAACAGACTAGTAACCCCAGAAAAGAGCTTAAAAATGGAGGCTAAAAGCAATAATGTTTTATGTATTGCTTTTAAGGATTATCTTACTATGTTTAATGTGAACATGCTCCAGTAAAAATGATGCTAGTGATATTTCATTTTCACATCTAATATATATATAATGAATAAAATGGAAGTAGGTATAAGGGCCTCTAAGAGCTTGATGTTCTTTTTCTTTTAAAAATCTCCTTGATGATACCATACCTATGACTTCAGGGCTATTATTATAAATAAGTGCTGTAGACAAATTATATTGCCTAGTGAAATTTACTTCATAGCTAAACTGTCTATGGAAAATATAAGAATTACTTTAGCAGAAACACACTGACAGTTAAAAATACATTCCTTAAATCACAGTAGTTCTTATTTTGTAAGGACAGTGCCTGCCATAATTAGTTCCCATTCTTAATAAACAGGATTGAAAATTATGCTATTGAATTAACTTCACTCTGGAGGACTAAATGCAGAGTAAGTATTCCAGGGCTAATTACTATATGATTAGTCCTTGGGGGTGACATTTAAGCAATGAATTTGATTGAATTTTATTATTATATTATCAGCAACACACACACCAGTAATTATTTTTTATATGTGTATGTGCATGTGTGTATCAGATATTACCTAGTATTGAACTCCTAACCTATTGATTTATTAGAGTTCCTGATCTAGGAATAAAGGTCATAGCAGCGATAAAGAAGAAAATAGTAATTTAAACATGACAAACTTATCGTTACAGCAGAAGTATTGGAAGCATTTTTTTTTTTTTTTTTAAAGATCTTGCAAATAATAAGATGTCCTTGAAAACACTGCATTTCAGAAATAACTGGAGGGGGCAAAAGAAATACATTATTTTGAGAAACCATTAGATTCTGTTGGCAAGAAACTCTCTGACTTAAAAGGCAGAAAGAAAGCTGCTAGTACTGGCATAGTTCTGCAACACTACTAAATAGCTCTGGCACCTTGTACAAGCTAACCAGTTGGCATAAGACATTCTCTTCTTTTTGCTGAGAGGCATGTCACATGCCATTTCCCTTACAACAAAAAGTGACTATCTGCTGTAGCACATTTCCTATTATGACCCTCTGTTTTCAGTTACTTATAATTTCCCCAACTGTTAACCATTTAGTCCAATTTTTTCCATGCCAAATAGGGCACAGGTTGGGGTGGACTTGGGAGTGGGGGGGTTCCCCACAAAATGGCTTAGTTAAAATGAGACTGGGTGGGGTGCATTTTTTTTTTTCCCCAGCACAAACAAAAACAATTCTGAGAATCTTTTCTTTGAACGGATCTTGTGTTGTCCTGCCTTCAGAAAAGAATTTGAAATTTGGCAGGCACTATTCTTGGTCAGAGACTTTCCTCTTACCGTCCCCATGAAAATCAGTCCCCCCAGTTATTTACTAATCAAACACAAACAGTCTGCTAGAGATTTTTCTGAGTTAATAACATGCAGAGATCTATTAATATGTGGTCCCAACAGCTTGTTCTTCAAGGCTAAGTACAGACAGTCAAAAAGCCCAAGTCTGAATCATTCGATCTGCATAGGTTATTCTAAACCCTGTAGGTTGCACTAATAAACAAATGCACAGACACTTACATTTGATTCTGGAAATGCAACCACATGCCTGCAGTGGCTCAGACCAGTAGCTGGAAGTGCTAGAGCATGGCTCCCTGCTCAGCAGATACAGATAGCTTGGGCCGAGGCTAGCCCACCCACCCTGCGAGCAGGAGTTTATGGGAGAGGTGCAAAGCATCCTGGAATGGCAAGGGACTGTGAGTTAACTGTAATCTGGAGTGAATCTGGGGCAGTAAAATGATTTAACCTAAATCAGTTAAGTCTGATACTACATCCATCCAGGTTTATTTTAAACCAATTTTGGCTATTTTGAAATCCATTCATTTATGTGCCCTGAACTTCTGTTGTGTTACAGATTTAAATTGTTTTTGATCACTTATACCAACTTGTGTTACTTCTGTCCCTAGCCCAAAAGGGTAAGAATTTAGTAGCAACTGTTGAGAGAGAAATCATATACCAGGAAATAATTTATTTTCCTTATGTTGTAAAATGGTACTGTTTTTTTTTTTTTCTCTTGTTTCTGCTTAGGAACATAATAACAAAAAGAAGCCTACTGAAGTTTACATTTGAGATGAACAAAGTATTTCACAAACTGCTACAACCCTGTGTTAGAGTCAGAGAGAGAGATTCCCTTCTGGGCTTGCCTAAGTCTTGGCATCCCCATTACTTGCTCCTGACAACCAGCATTCACCTCCAAAGCAGAACTTGCCTTGAACTGCTTGCTCCCAGGAAAATCGTACTTTTATAATACCATATTGTAATTCCCTTTGTCAGCCTTGTCACATTGCTTAAATGTCACTCCAGAGGACTAATCATAGAGTAATTAGCCTTGGAATACTTGCTCTGCATTTAGTCCTCCATAGTGAAGTTAATTCAATAGAATCATTTTCAATCCTGTTTATTAAGAACGGGAACTAATTATGGCAGGCACTGTCCTTACAAAATGAGAATTATTGTGATTTAAGGAATAAATTTACCCAAGCTATAGTGAGAACACAGTAGCAAAAAAAAATTCAATTAAAGGAACGATGCAATAGTGTTCTTGTAAACTCAGTCATTCAAGAAATATCAAATGCAGGCCTGCTAACAATATGAGCACTACTGTTTTGTCTTCAGTAAAACATGCTTTCAGATATTTGATATGTCTGAAGTCACCATGATACAATAAAGGAAGCTATTCACATTCCCCTATTATTTAGAGATTTTGAAATATGTCAGAGATGAACAATTGTCCCCTCAATTTGTGATGATATTGTTTTCTTACACCTAAAAAAATGATGAGTACTCAGAATTGTGGTATAAGGAGTAGTGTTACAGAAACATGCCCTAGTTCAATTGCAATTTTTTCTTTACTTTCTGTATGTTTTCCTTATTTCTTGTTAAACATATCCTGATATTTGGTACTTGCTATCTTTGCATGACGTACTATACTACTTCTGCCTTTCTATTTGTGTATCTGGGTTTAAGACTCAGTCCTTCATCCAAAAATCTTTCCACTATTTATCTGTCAAGTTTAATGGAACCATTTTAGGATATAGCCTCATTTGATTATGCTTTGTGTGTTGAACAACAAAAATGGTTAAGGGGCTGGGGTGCATGACTTCTGAAGAGAGGCTGAGGGACCTGGGCTTACTTAGTCTGGAGAAGAGAATACACAGAGGGGATTTAATAGCAGCCTTCAACTACCTGAATGGTGGTTTCAAAGAGGATGGAGCTGGACTGTTCTCAGTGGTGGCACATAACCGAACAAGGAGCAATGGTCTCAAGTTGCAGCAAGGGAAGTTTTAGGTTAGATATTAAGGGAAAAAACTATTACTTGAAGGGTTGTAAAACATTGGAAGAGGTTACCCAAAGAAGTTGTGTAATCTTCATCCCTGGAGCTTTTTAAGACCTGGATAGACTAAGCTTTGGCTGGGCTGATCTAGTTGGAGATGGTCCTGCTTTGAGCAGAGGATTAGACTAGATGACTTTCTGAGTTGCCTTCCAAACCTAATTTTCTGTGATTCACCTGTATTGATGAACAATTCTCTTTTAGACTGTAAGTGCTTTACACAGGTTTAGAAATTCATATATACATGCACTCATTTTTAGTTTATTGTTATCGGAGTATAAATGTTCACAAGTTACATATGTAAATGAACTCAGATGTAGTTTGTTGCTATCAGAGTATGGATTCTTACTTGTAAATTTTACCTGTAAAATGTTTAAATGCTCAATTCTCTAAATTGTTACCTGATGAAGAATGTCTTGCATTCTCAAAAGCCTGCCTCACTCTATCTAAACTACACAGTTGGGTCCAATAAAAGATACCATGCTAAGAAATCCTTGGATCTCCCAATTTTCTAGAGACTTGTTGGGTTTCATGGTTCTCCATGGGAACTGTAGTATCATAGCTGGTTCCAAGGCTCCATTTACCAAATAGACAGGAACATTAGTTGTATGACTTTTTTTCCTGGTAGTTACTTCAGTGGTCCAAGCTGTTTTAGGTTTAATTCAAATAGCTTGGTCTCACATTCTACCTTAAGTCAGGGTTTCCTACTTCCTTTTAATTCAGGATCATTGAAACTACCCTTATTTGCCACATCAATGCCCTTGTGGCATCTCCAAGACAACATCATTTTTCTATCTTATTTTTTGGTCTATTTTGTTTGGAATATGTATACAATACTTGATTTTTTTCTGAATGTTCTGGCTTTTTTGAGTTGTCTGTTTTACTTCTCTTTTAAGCTTAATTGAAAACATATTCAGCATCACAGTGTACTGTTTGAACTAAGAAGGTTATCTTCCTTATTTGGAGATTAGTAAGGCCCTTCAGGTCTTCTGAGGCCTGGTGGATGAGGCTATGCTTGGTCTCATCTGGCTCAAAGTTTTGTTTAAAAAAAGAACATCTGGATCTAGCAAGTTCTGCATTCAGATTTTTGCCAGCAGGTATAAAAAGCCTTGAGGTTCTTGGCATTATTGCAGAACTCCATAAAAGTTGGAGTTTTCTTATATTGTTAATTGTTAGAGCTTTAAGTCAAATTTCGTGCAAAAATGCTCTGCAGTATTGTAGCAATGTGCAATTATTGGATTTTGCCATCAGTATTTTCCAGCGTTCATACGAATCACTTTATCACATGGATGCAAACAGTATAACCTCAAATACACACACACACACACACACACACACAATGTATATTATTATAGCACAGATTATCAACTTATACACATCCATGTAGCTGCACTTACATGAATAATTCAATAATCAGAGGCTGTAGCAGGATGGACTGTTCTTTTAAGAAGGAACAGCAAGCTCTTATGCCAGGGACAGCCATTACACAAACTGGTTTAAGTGATCAGAAACTGGTTTAAGCCTGTAACAGAACAGATGTTCAGTGCACATAAACCAATTTGAAAATGGCTAGAAACACTTTGAGATAAACCTGTTTGAATGTAGTATCAGACTTAACTGATTTGGCTCAACCCGGTTTATCCAATGTCTGTCCCAGACCCCTTGCTGGTTTTAAATAAACCAGACACTCCAAGCATGCTCTCTGGGCTGGGTGGGGCTCAGTGCTCCACATCAGGGCTGGCCCCTCCCCTCTGCATCTGCCTGGCTTCTTTGTGCTAAACAGGGATTATTTCCCCCTGCCCCTCTGCTTTAGCAGACACTTTTAGATTAGCTAGCAGACAACATGCTGGCTATAGTCCCTGCTGTGGGAGAGACAAAGGCAGACAGTCTTTTTGGAGCTAATCAACAAGTAGCTTAATGTCCTTCCTTGGAAATGTCTGAGAAGAGCTGTTTGCTCCCTTCCCTCCCCCTCACCACTCTCTGCTAAGCACAAATTCCCCCCTCCCTTCTGCCTTTGCTGAGGTGTCTGTGTATTAACCAGCAGACCACATGCTGGGTCTGTGCTGAATCAACATATAGCTGATAATGCCTCTCTGTTGTGTTCTTAATGGGACCATAAACACTGAGATACGGGTGATAAACACTGCTATCCGACCCCCCCCCCCCCCTGTCAGTTTGCTGCAGACAGTATACAGAAGAAGGGAAGGAGTGAAAAGCTCTGTATTGTCAATAGATGCATGCACTACATGCCCCCCCGCCACTACATGCCCCCCTTCAGAGTGCTAGCCCAGGGTTGCAGGCTGTCAACACCCTTGCCGCTTGAGCAGTGAGCAGGGAAAAGCCTGAGACTGCAGGCAGGGTGAGGGTTCACACACCTCCCTAATCAGAGCCCTGCTGGGGCCTAACCACGCCCCACTCAATTTAGCTCTGTGGAAGAGCAGGGAGGGCTGCTCTAGTGCTTCCCCAGCTTCCAGCCTGAGCCTCTGTAGGCATGTGCCTGAATTTCCTCAGTCTAGAGGGACTGTCTGTATGGTTGGTAATCAGTTCAACCTAGCCAGGTTAGACTAACCTGCAAAGGTTGAATTGGTTCAGGCTCAGGCTTTTTGAATGTCTGTCCGTAGCCCTTGTGAAAGTCCATAATTCAAGCTGTGTATTAGAGCACATACAGTATATAGTATATAGAATGTGCATATGACTTATCAAAGGTTCATTGATGGGTACTTCTGCACTTGGTGAAGATGCAGAATGATGGGCTAACAGCACCCTCTTTCCTGCTGTTTTCATGTCATATGGGAAAGAAAAGGCATAGCATATGAGAATTTGCAAGTTTTGCTATCCTAAAACCTTGGTGTTGTGGAGACTTGTCCTCCCTGCTAGTGTTATGTGTTGCTTGCTGCAATAGTTCCATGGCAGAATTTGTTCCATCTGTAGTATTCAAAACTGTTGGGATATCTTTATGGAGTAGCCAAGTAGTCCATTGGCAAAGAAATACAGTAATATGTTGGGTTTTTTTTTACACTGTAGGCAGAAGTGTTTCAAACAACCCTGCTGTCCCATGGAAATGTGCCCAGCAATGTTACCTGAGGTTCCTAGCACTTATGGGATGTGACAGGAAAGGAGTTAGTGACAGGAGACAGACATCCTTTCTGTCCCTGGGGCTTGACACTTTTTGCTGTTATATGCATCACTTCTGCAAGATGACATCTAGTTATTTCTAAGGTTATAATGCCTAGAGTTCACCATCATATGTCTCTTTGTTTACTTTTTAAAGTGAATGTGGATCCATACACTTGGAACATGTGGTAGGCTTTCCTCCATATCTTTGAAGTGACTCTCTGGAATTGTATATCATTGAAGAAAAAATAGACTAAAGCTACAGAGCTGTTTATTGATTTAAGTTATCTTCCTTATCTCCTTCCTTTCCCACTAGTTCCTTGTATATCTAAGAGCTGTCCAGTATAAAAAAATGTTGAAGTCAAAGAAATTGCCAATTGGGCAACTGTACTAATCCCAGTATTCTGTGCCACTTATTCTTGGTAGCAGATAATGAAGTTCCAGGGATATATTTTATACTATTAGAATGTGTCAAGCCACCTGGAGTGATATTCCTTAGTCAGACAGAGCTATCAAGAGATTCATAGACAATATTCCAGATGACACTGAGAGCCTGTCATTTGATCTTTGTATGATGCAAACTTTCCAGTGTTTCAAGGTCTACAGGAGGTCTCATATTAAAGCCAGAAAACCCCAGTAACCCCAATAAATAGGACTCCAGTAAAAAGTTTCTAAAAAAAGGATACAACAAAGCAAAAAGTGAAACATATACTCTTAGAGGACAACTGACTTTTCTCTTATAAATTTGAAATAACTTCATTGAATCCAAAGGAATATCAGCAGCATAAAATCAGACCTAAGAAAAATGAGAGTTAGGAATTTGGCCTGATTTTGATTTTATTGGTCAGCAATTCACTGTGGAAGGAAAAACAAGATTAGAAAAAGTACTTAAATTCATCTGTGTGGGTAGATCTACCTGTGCAATTCAGTCAAAGCAATAAACTCCGAAGCAGTTTGAGCCAGAATAAACTAATCCTGGGTGCAGCATCTACATGTGCACCTAGGGCAGCAAGAATGTGAACGGGGACAGAGCAATTTACACCAGGGCTACTCGTGCCCTGCTCTGCCCTGGGCTCCTGGTAGCAGCATTGGGTGGTGGAGCATGTCATCTGGGGCATGAGGATGCCAAAAGTTCAGAGCCATGTTGCTGTGCAGCAGGCAGGAGTCTGACCCCCTGGTAGCTGGGCTAACCAGGTATAATTTATACCCGTGGTCAGTGTCTACAGGTGCATTTATTTGCAGTTAGTTACTCTGCTATAAGATTTCTCTAATAAATTTGTCCCCGACAGCACTATCTTACGCCAGTGTTAATTAATTTATGGTTGCCTAATACTATCGCACATGTAGATGGTGATGCTTTAATCCACAACTAATTAGTCTACACTGCAGAAAAGTGCATATGTAGATGCAGCCAGTATCAAAGAAATTTGGCCCATACATACATACATGCATGCATGCATGTGAAATATTAAACACCTTTATTTAAATATTTCTTATTAGAAGTAAGAAACAAATACATCATTCCCTTTAATAGGGGAGTTCAAACTGAATATCTGGCACACAGGTTTTAGATAATGTATTTGCAAGAGGGTATGGCTCCAATGGCTTTAAAAAAGGACTGATTTAACTTCTGCACATCTTTAGTTATGATAAGCATTTCAAATTATCATTTATCTGCATTACTCCATGGAGAGATTATAATTTAATACCTTTTGGATGATATAATGTAATCACATTGTCAAATTATATACAAGATTTCCTAAATAGGTCACTGGAATAGAATTATGCCTTATTAATTGTCTCAGCAAAAACTCAATAAAGCATTCTTATTTTTACATTTTTTTGATTCATGGGTGCTAATTTATGTTAAATATAGTGTGACATTTATCTGTATGACCAAAAACTCACAAGTGGAAAATAACAGTTAATTGTTGGCTACAAAGGACCAACTCACAGGATCATCATAAAATTCTAGTTTATTGGGCGGATGCAAAAGTCAGACCATAAACCTTGGTGCTGATCCCCTCAAACACACACACATTCACATGCACACACATAGTCACAATAGCTAACTCTGAACACTAAGCACTGGTGTCAAGATATACCTATCCCCAAGCGCTGGAGTTGATGGCCAGTCGAGGCTTCTTTCAGTGCGATGTTGCTGCAGAAACAAGTTGCCAGCTGGTCCTTCTGGCTGGACAGGAGGGTGCTGGTTAGGTCAAAGAGGGCGCCATTGGGGGTCATTCTTTGCTACCTTTTATCCCTCTCTGGCAGACTTTGGTGACTCCCCAATTCTCAGGCTTACCCAATACAGGGTTCATTGACCTTGAGGGACATCCCTCTTGCTAGCTGCTGAATGCTAGCTGTCAGCCCCAGGGGTCATGTCCGCATGTACGTGCAGTCTCAGGAGTCTGTTGATGAATTTTGATTGATTCACTGCTGTGATGAATAGAGCTCTGGCAGTGGTTGATCAGGGGGTATTTCAGCCCCAAGGGTCTGTTTCCAGCGTTGATTAGTTCAGACAGGGGCTTCCATACATTTAACAATGAAGTTACTGGGAATTCCTGGCTCTTTATTGATTCTTTTTTCTCCTTGGTCTCTGATTTTGTAGGTGTTAATTGCCACTCATTAACATGATTATCCAGACTAGCTACTGTGTTACACAATCAACCATGATTCATTCAGGAACCTGTTCCATACAGAGATTCCTGCTCTTGCTAACATTGTTACATGGTGCAACTTACTTTTAAACTTAAAGTACATTTGTAAAAGCATCTACAAGCTCTATTTTCACTACAAATACACCTTATATAAAATAATGATGATATAATCAAAGAAAAAGAGAGAGGAAGGAAGAAAAGGTAGAAAAGAGAGAGCATCCCCAAAAGGGTGCAAATACTAAAAGAGGGGCTTTTGCCATATGGAGGAGCTTCACATTTGAGTGGGGAGGCAGACAAAAGGGTTTCTTGCTACATAGTAATGGATTGAGGTGGAATATGTTTCATTGGTCCCATTAGTAGTTATTAAAAGTGGTTATTAAGCCTCATACTTGTTGTAAAATTATAATGTTCTAAGCATTCATTGAGCTGAACAAAAATTGTACTCCTAAAACTACATTTGGTATATACACAAGATACATGCATATATTCATATGCACATGAAATGTATAGTCTAAAATTCAGTCATTATCTCTGTATATATTGTAAGCAATACTGGTAAGGATGCCTTGATTTACGTTACTTCAAGATTCTGCTTTTTCTTTCCTGGGATTTTAACTGAGCTGAAACTTACCATGCTAGGTGTCTGTCTCAGGCTCAAGATTTCTCTCTTTATTTTTCTTCTAAAATGGTTCAGGTGTGCATATCCGAGACTAAGATTAAAGACAAAAGTTGAACGAATAGGTTGTTTTGCTTATGTTAATATAGGGAGATTTAAAATCATTTTTTGAGAAACTGTAGTGTCCCCATATTTAAAGCAATAACTTGAAAGCCTGAGTTGGAGGATATACCTACATTTCCCCAAACAGTCCACACTGAAAAAAATCACAGGTAAGTCAGTTGCTTCATAGGTATTGCAGTAAAAACCCATAACTATTTTTGTTGACTGTGTATATTTGGTTTAAAAACAGATAAAATGAAAAGAGAAGATGAATCTGCAACATACTTATACATGTGAAAACACATTTAATTTATAAATCCAATACTACAATTGTAGGTTTACCATCTGTTTTATTTCCTATGTTATTGTTGTCATGAATTGATTCCTTTTGTGTATCTGTGAATGTTGCATTCTATTCATATTCCTTTAACATTGTATTCTCTTCATTCCTGATCCATTACAATTATTTTTTTCTTGATAGAGGTAACATTGATAAAATTCCCTTTAAAAAGTAATTTCACCTCAGTAACTTACCTTATATAACTTCTTTCTATCGTTGATGAAACAACTATAAACAAAGTTACATATGATACTAATGCCTCCATATCATTAACCAGACTGTAAGAGGAAGTTTGTAAGTCAAGACTTCTGTTCTATTTTACTTATAAGATATAAGCTGGACTTACAGGCCATGTACAGATATTCAAAAAGCCAAGGCAGGAATTGTTCTAAGTTATGCAGTGTTCTCTGAGCAACCTAAGGCAGTTATACATGTGTTTTGGGGCAAGGAGGAGGGCACTTTTAGATTGGCTCCAAATGCTGCTGTAATTAAAGTGTCTGGAACATCTTGTGTATCGGTGTTCCCGTGCTTCAAAATGGTGGCAGGAGCGCTTTATCTAAAGCTCATTGAATGAGCTTTAGATAAAGCATCCCTGTCACCATTTTGAAGTACACCTGGGCAAAAAGAACCACCAACACACTTACAGGCTGGGGGATGACCTTCTCAGCAGGACAGCAGGGGAAAGGGATCTTGGAGTCATAGCTGACTCCAAGATGAACATGAGTTCTCAATGTGACGAAGTGATCAACAAGGCTAACCACACATTATGCATTAGCAGATGATTGATGAACAGGACCAGGGAGGTGATGCTTCCCCTCTATGAAGCACTGGTTAGGCTGCAATTGGAGTACTGCCTCCAGTTTTGGGTGCCGCACTTCAAGAGGGATGCGGAGAATCTTGAGAGGATTGGGCTTCCAAGGGAGGTGGTGCTCTCCCCTACCCAGAGGGTCTTCAAGAGGAGACTGGATAAGCACCTAGCTTGGGTCATCTGACCTGAGGCACCTTTTAATCATTGTGTGTGTCCTCCACACTATCCGTGATACCAAGGGAGAGGTATTTCATGAAGCCTGAGGAGAGGAGGCATGGTGTACAGACCAGACATAGTGTACTGAGTATATGCACTGCTAGGAGGGTGGAGAGAGTGAGCCCCCTGATGTTGGGAGCACCAGCACCACACACTGTCAGGGAATCTGTGTCTATGAAGCCCTGTCTGACTACCTCCTGGCCCTCGGAGGCCAGGGGTCCTCCCTGGATGAATAGGGCTGGAGGACTTTGAGCCCTCAAGTGCCCATGCCCTGGCACTGGGAAATGGATATCCTGAACTGAGCTTCTTTGGCCCAACATCATTTCTGAACTGGCGCCACCCTCTCATTAGAGCTTTTGTCATACACAGGAAGCAATCATTCAGCTAGCAGCATTGAAACTGCTGCTCAAATCACATGCCCAAAACACACAGGCTGCATCCAGATGAGTGCAGTCATGTGGTATGTGGTGCCACAGATATGTCTGCAGTGTCACATACTGCACATTCATCTGTTCTGCACTCTGCAAGATGGCAGCATGGGGGGTGGGGGGTGGGTGACTCTGGAAGATCCCAGGGTCAAAAAAAAAATAAAAAAACATGGAAAAAGAAAATGGACTGGTACACACAGGGGCAGCATGAACCACCCAAAGCCAGAGCCTGGCCATCTGGAGCCATTCTCCTGCTGCTGGCCAGGCTCCAAACAGTAGGTTCACCACTGATGCAAATCCAAAAGGCCCCCAGAACCCCAGTTAAAGCTGGTGGGGCCATCCCAGTGCTGGCCCCCTACCCCACCCAGGGTAACCTGCCCTGCATCAGAGGTCGCTTGGCACAGGTATTCCCCAGGGACAAGCAACAGCAGCACAAGGTGTATCACTACTTTTTGTCATCAGTGGGGAAAAAATCCATGCTCATCTGGATGTGCCCACAGAGTCCACCAAAGAAACATCAAGCATGCCAAACACACAGGCAGTCCTGGCTCACTTACCTTCCCAGAGCAGGTGCCTGGTGCCTGATGTCTGGCTTCTCATCTGTTTCCCCTTCCTCCCAGCAACTGTTGGAGTGTGGCAGGAGAGATTTCTAAAAGGGGTGAAATAACTTGGAGAATCAGTTAAGGATGCGGAATGAAGAGGAGATTGGGGTCACGGAGATTACCGAAGAGGCAAAACTAAACACACTTGGAGATGAAGCACAGGGAAGAAGCATTAAGCCTTGCACACTAATTCCCTAACTTGGGAGTGAAGATGAAGAGCTTCTCTGCATAGGAGCTGGACAGATGGGTGATCCTGGAATCATTCTCCACCAGAGAGGGCTGTGGGGTGGTGGTGGGAGAGACAGCTGCAGAATAGGAGGCATCACCACAGCAGGGACCACTCCTGCATAGGACTCCTCATCCTTTTCCCTTGGGTCTTAGTCTTCCTCAATGAAAACGCCAAACCTGCCACACCAGGATTCCACCTCGTGCAGGGAAACTAAGTATGGGGGTTGCCCATACCTACCATTGCTGAGACACCCCCCAGAATAGGATCCAGACCAGGATAGGGGTAGCAGGGAGCAGAAAAGAGCTCCTGCTGGCCTCATGTCTGGCAGGTTGATGAGATGGGGGAGACAGGCTCTGATGCATGGTGGGCTGGTGTGGTAGACCCTCCCCCTGGTGCCAAGTTCTCCTGTGTTTCACCAGAACTGTCTTGGAACTGCTTGAGTGTCCTGTGTATATGGGGTGACTACCATTTCTGGGGGATGAAGATCAGCTCAGGGAGGAGGATGGTGTCACAGATGGGCCTTGCCTCAGGCCCTGGGCACCCCAACCTCTCCTTTCACCCACTGCTACCCACTAGAGGTGGTCCTGAAAGAGGCCTTTCTGTTTCCCCGAAAACACAGAAGCCTGGTTACCTCACCCAGCTCCTGTTTGGAGGCCACCGTGTACTCCTCTTGCTCTCAGTCAGGGTGTGGTGGAGACCCTGCATGATATAATATATCATCAGGGTCTATAGGACCTCTGTAAAAGGCAGTGCTGCCATTAACTGGGGGTTTGAAGGTGACATCAAAGCGGTCCAGGACCCTGTCCATGAACTCCTTCTTTTGGCACTGTAAAACTGCCAGACTCACTAAGGCATAGGTTGCCTCCTCAAAACAGCTGGTGGCCATCTTGAGCCCTGTTCCTTCACCAAGGTATAGACATTCCACAGCCTGAAGTTGTCCCGTCTCCATATCTGCAGTCTTTCCTCATTCCTCTCCACCAGCTCCTGGTGCCAGAAATTAGTTGTGCATACCCAACACTCAGAGGCAATAACCAAGGCCTTCAGGATCTCCTCCTTGCTCCTTTGATACCTCTTATAGACATTCCTCATGTACTCTGCAGGTGTGCACACCACACACCCCCAGACCCCCCCCGGCCTTGAGCAACCACAGCTGCCTCTGTGCACTGTCATCCCTCACAAAGGTGGCTCCTGCAGACTTTCTCCAGGAATTGGATTGGATGGGAGGGGAAGGGGGGGGGGAGGGCGGCAAGAGTGCTGGAGTGCCACTTGCAAGCCTCTCCAGGTACGTTGCTCAGGATTCAACCTGGCTGCAGGAACAGATCATTTGAAAGAACAATTACCACATGGGATTTCTGCCATCACAACAGTGCCTTTCTTGTACGGGGAGGGAGGAAGGGAAGTAAGGAGGGAAGGAGAGGGAGTGTTTGACATGGGGAATTTTTTCTCATTTCTGCTGTACTATAACTTCAGTGGTTCTCATAGATATCTGTGTGTTATCTCCTGACCCTGACCTCAGTGTCCTCCTCTCTGACACCCAGCCCCATGGCATTGTCAACTGGGACAGGGTGCAGAGAGCTAGCACTTGTACATTTTATGCACTGCCTGCAGAGCTAATATACTCTTTTAGGGCACTTTTACATGTGCTCTGGAAGTGGAAGGGTGCTTTAATTAAACCGGCTCTGAAAGCCTGTGGCTGTAGTGGAATACAGTGGAATACTTCCCTGGATCTGCTGGCAACACGCTTACTAATGCAGCACAATATGCCATTAGCCTTCTTGGCAACGAGGGCACGCTGCTGACACACATCCATCTTATTGTCCACTGTAACCTCCAAGTCCTTTTCTGCAGAAATGACTGTCCTATGCCCATTTTAATGTGAATTAAAGCCTGGGACAATCAGACCAAGGGTAAACCTGATTTTTGTTTTTACCCTTTGTGAGTATTGTGCAACAAACAGGTTTATCAGTGTTATGTCAGAAGAGTGCTCTACCCATTTATAAACTTGAGTGATGGGGGAGAAGTGAAACAAAGAATACAAGTGAAAGCTTACAGAAAAATTTAAATATCCATATTTCACTTTCTTAAAGGAATAACTACAGTTTTTTTAATTTTTGGGGCAGAAAAAGTCTTATGATTGATTGCATGTAGGATGTAATTTTAGTAGGAACTTTGAAGAAGGACTTAACATTCAGTGTTGTATGGTGGAAAAGTTAGTTAGAGGTGGAAAAAAGAAAGTTAAAGGTGGAATGGAAACTTCAGTAGACAGCCATGTGGATGATGCCAGTCACATATGTATAGAGATTTTTTAATGAAGTTAAAATAAGTGGCCAATATTCTACTCGGTGTAAAAAAAAAACAAAAAAAAAATGACATAAGTTAAAATATTGACTTCAAATATTGGAACACATTTTTACTTTTTTTCCCCAAATTTTTACTCCTTTTTTTTAAACAATATTTTTCATAATTCATTCATTGGTTAAATAGGAGTGCTATGACAGTCAGTGAATTAATATTCACACAATCAATTGAGAATTTAAATTTAATTTTATGAAAACAGGTGTTGTAATTGTTATTGCTTACTCAATTTCATGATTCTATAATATTGATATACAATAGTTAGAATAATAGTAGAGAAATAATATATGAGAAGGGCTATGGATGACAGAATAAATTTGGGTTAAAAAGGAAGGATGGCTTGCATAATTGCAATAATATGCATGATGATAACAAGAATGTGACCTGGGAGCTAGCAAATAGGGAGTGCAAACACAGGAAACTGTTTGCAGGCAGTTGCTGGAGGCAAGAGGAGGAAGGAGGGGAGAAGCCAGGCACCAAATCCTGCCCAAGAAAGGAAAGTGATCCAGCTGCTTGTGCCTTTGGTTTTGCTGAGTGTTTGTTTGGGGCATGTGCTCTGAGAAGGTGGGAGTGATTGCTGACTGCTGAGTGATTGCTGATTGTTGATTGTTTAGGGATTGCTGAGTGAGTGATTGCTGCCTGGGCCTGACAGAAGCCCTAACAAGGGGGCTGAGTCAGCCCAGGCTCAGAAGAGGCTCAGTGACCAGGGAGCCAGTGAATGGGGACTGCAAGAAGGGGAAGCAGTTTGCAGGCCAGTTCCTAGGCCAGTTCGTGGGTAGCAACATAACCTATTACCATGCAATGGTGGGGACGTGTCGTACCCCACAGCCTCCCACCTCGGCCCCATCTGGTGCTCCCTTCCCTTGCATCGCTGAGGCCTCTACCCAGATGGAACCCATGGTTCTGGCCTCCACCCAGATGGCTTCATGCTGTGGGGGCTGCCTGGCACAACTGCCAGCAACTGGGAATGGGAGGAAGGTCACCCCGACCTATGGTGTATGCTCCTTAGTGAGGTCCCTGGAGTCCCGGTTGATTGAACTCCAGGCCCAGGTAGGCAGACATCATGCCATCAAGCCCACAAGCAGGAGATTGGTGACTACTACAGTCAGGCTTTTCTCCTGAAGAATGAAGAGAGAAGAGCATTGATGCCTGACTGCATGAAGATGGACAACAGGAAGATCAACTGGGAGCTACACCTAGGGGATGCTTGAAAGATGTTCATTTCAGTTCCCAAGACATGCAGTATCAGGGTCACTCCTCCCCTGGAACTGAGCAACAGGTACGCACCTCTCACACCACCAGCAGAGACATCAGCAGAAGCACCTGGATGAGGGGAGGCAGCTAGCTGCCACCCTTAAGAAGAGACACAGGGTGGTTGTGGTAGGCGACTCCATCCTGAGAGGGACAGAGGGAGTGATATGCTTTCCTGACCCCCTAGCCCGGGAGGTCTGCTGCCTCCCAGGGACCCATATCTGGGACATGGCAGAGAGGATTCCTAAACTTGTCCAGTCCTCTGACCACTACCCCATGCTCCTCATCCACGTGGGCATGAATGGCACAGCTTGGAGCGGTCCTGGCTGAGTCATGAGTGACTACAGGGCTCTGGGGGCTGGGTGCAGATGGTTAGGGGTACAGGTAATTTTCTTCTTGATCCTTCCAGTTATGGGTCACGGGCATAGGAGGGAAAGATGCATATCGAAGAAGTCAACAGAAGACTGCAGCATTGGTGCCATCGAGAAGGCTTTGGCTTCTTTGGACACATTCTTCACTTAGGAGAGCAAGGCAGTGGTTTGTTAGGAAGGGATGGCCTCCACCTTAGTCTGATGGGAAAGAAGCTCTTCTCAGCCAGAATGGCTGACCAGGTTGACAGGGCTTTACACTAAGATCACCGGGGATGGGAAGACAATCACTAGTGCAAGGACTGGAAATGATAACTACAGAATCATCAGGTCAGGTAACACAAGAGAACTCACTCCTACCCAAGGATGGGACTCGTCTAAGAGGACAGGGAAGCCCAGGGCTTCTAATGGCAGGCTTAGTTGCCTGTACAAAAATGCCAGGAGCATGGAGAACAAACAGGAGGAACTGGCCCTTCTGCTAAGCAAAAATGAATACAATCTCATAGGGATTATAGAGACCTGGGACTCCACCTATGATTGGACCACAGGTATCAATGGCTATACCTTGTACAGGAGGGATCATGTTGCAAGGAAGGGCAGGGGTATAGCTTTCTACATGAAGGAGCAGTAAACTTCCCTACAAGCAGAGATTGGCCCCCAAGGAGGGTGACTTCAGCCCCTCTGAGTTAGAGGGAGAATGTGATGGAGGGGATATAACTGTAGGAGTCTATTACAGACCTCCTAACCGGGAGAAACAGCTTGAGCACAAACTTGCTAGGGAACTGGCAGAGGCTGCATGCTCTTAGTGCATGGTTCTCATGGGTGATTTCAACCACTCTGACATCTCATGGGAAGAGCATTCAGCCAAATCTGATTGGTCACAAAGCTTCCTTACTTGCATTGACAAGCTGTATTTGAATCATGAAGTCTACAGGCTGACAAGAAATAAGGACCTGCTGGATCTGATACTACCCAAAGGGGCTGATCTAGTCAGTAACCTGAGGACTGAAGAGAAGCTCGATGACAGTGATCACGAGTTGATCACTTTCTCTATCCATTGCAAAGCTGGCAAATCTATCAGCAATGCAGAAATCCTTGACTTTAGAAAAACTGACTTTCACAAGCTCAGGAGGTTGGTTGTTGAGGCCCTGAGAGACCATGATCTGACAAGGAGGAGAGTCTACAAGGAGTGGTTGCTCCTTAAGGACTGGATCCTAAAAGCACAAGTAAAGTTCATTCTGACCCATAGGAAAGGTAGCAAAAGGGCTGGGAGACCCACTGGATTCAATAGGGAACTCATGGACCTCTTGAGTCTGAAAAGAGAAGCTTATAAGGGATGGAAGTTTGGAACTACCACTAAAGAGGATTATGCAGCACTGACCTGTACCTGTAGGGAGTATACCAGAAAAGCCAAGGCTGAAACAGAACTCAAACTGGCTCTGGGAATCAAGAGCAATAAAAAGTCCTTCTTCAAGTATGTAGGAAGTTGGAAAAAAACCAAGTGCAATATCAGACCCTTGCTGCACCAAATGGGGCAGCTGACAAGTGACGCCCAGGAAAAAGCTAATCCCCTCAATGATTACTTTGTGTTGGTTTCCAACTGGCGCAAGGGAATCACTCCATTCCTGCATGGGACTTTAAAACCCTTTACAAATTCAATATCTTTCCAGATATAAATTTTAAAAGATGTGACCCTCCCCAGGTTAAAAGGGAATTACAGATAAAGTAAAATTGTACCTGCTATGCTCAAATAACTGTTTGAGAACACAAATCTGTCATAGATTTGTAGTGCTGCAAATGGGGATGGAAAACCCACTCTAGCATCTGACATCTGTCTTGCAAAAGAGCTTAGTGGCATCTTATCAAAATACTATATATCAGTCTGAGGCTTGTAATGCTTGTCTAGGATTGTTTTTCCCCCCACGTTCTCTGTCACTTCCATGGAATCTTGATATTTTATTTTATTTGAAGTATTATCCTTGAATTTCTCCTTCAAAATGTCCCCTGCTACTCCTTGCTCACTTTTCCTAGTATATCAATAAGTATTATTTGTTTACTTATTGGCTTGTTTATTTTTAAAGGGCCAATGGAAATAGGAAAGTAATTTTCTTTTGGAAATGTATGTAAAATTAAAATGAGCTATTCCTGATTTGCTTTTGCACAAAAACAGACATGGGGGACTCTTCTAGATTGTTCCTTCTTCCTCCTCCTTCCTGTCTTCACTACTGTTCTTTCAACCCCCACACACTCATTTTTTGGATTGAGTTGGATGGGCACCTCCTACTTGTGCATTTTCCTTCCCCCTACAGATAAAACTCACATTTACACACATTGTATTCATAATAAACATCTAATTTGTTTGGCATTTGTTCATAATAAGAATTATGTAAAAAATACCAGAGATGTTATACTTGATTCATCTCTCCTGTTTTGTTTCAAACTTCTACATACTTCCTCCACACCATGTACTTCCTTCCCCTACCATGTTTTCTCCTTCTAGTGACTGGCCAAATATAAGGCAAACTGGGCACATCTACATATGCAATTAATGAGACTGAATAAACTCTTGTGCAATGTGTGCTACAGTTAACTGACCTGGGTAAAGCATGTATACATTCACTTGGTGACAGAAGCAAAATGAGCCTGGTTAGGGCAGTTAGGGTAGGGATGCTCCTGGCCTTCTTTTACTTACTTCTGCAGCCAGGGGGATCTTCAGGCTCTGCTGCAGCCAGTCAAAGCCACCCTCAGCCAACCACAGCTGTCCACAGCTGTTTAAAAGGCTGCCTCTCACTGTGTTTTCCAGCCACATGCTTCTCTGGCCCCAAGCAGTCTGCAGCCTTTTGGCACAGCCCTCCAGATTGCTGCCCCAAGAGCCTGTGTCCAGCACTCACATGGATGCTTCTCACCCTCCCCCCAGCAGCAATGACCAGCACCTTGGCCTTCTGCTGGTCACTGCACTAGCCAGACTGCACACCCATGCTGACTGCTGCCTGGCCTGGCTGGGCCTCATGTCTGTTGGCTTCACTCTGCCACGCAGCCCTGTGCCTGGCCCATGAGGACCTCTTTCAAGAAGCCTGAGCAGAGAAGGCATGGCATGTTGAGGACATCTGGCACGGGGTGCTGGCAATGCCCCCCCCCCCCCCACTCCTCCTGCCCAAGGTCCTGGGTGAGCCACAAACCCAGCAGCAGTGGCCAGAGCACTATATCTGTGAGGTGCTCATAGACCACCTCCTCCACATTCTTCACAGTAGGGCACCTGAGCAGCCACCCATGGACCCCAGTCCCACAGGGCAACCCCAAGACTATGTGCACTGTGGACAGTTTGAAATAAACCCACAACTTGATTTACATCCCCAACAGAGTAACAAACTCCCCCTCCTGCAAAACACCAGATGGTCCCAGATATGGACAGACTGCATACTCAGAGCCTTGGCCTTGGCCTAGCACTGCTGGTCAGACCACCAGTGTCTCTGCTCCTGCATCTGCTAGGACATGTCTGTGTAAACATGGGTATTGGACCTTGTCATGTGAACAAACTGCCACTGGACCTTGACATTCTCCCAGATGTCCACCATCTCCTCATGAATCCAGATGGGTCCCTTCCCCTGTATTTCAGTGGGTACAGGGCCCAACATGGTAGCATGAGGGAGAGGACTTAGTGGGTCAGCCCCGGGCAGTGGGTGGTGACCAGCAGTACTGGGGCCCAGTGCCCAGGGGGCTGGCCAGGACTGGAAGGGTCCTAAGTGGGTCAGGTCTGGGCTCCAAGTGGCAGTATTGGGTGGCAGAGGAGCTGCCTGGGCCACAAAGGTCCTGAAGCTGCCAAGCCATGTGGCCCAGCAGCAGGCAGGAGTCTGGCCCCTGGTAGTCAGCTGACCAGGTACAATTTGCAGCCGCATCACCATCTACACATGTGTTTAATCACACAAATTTACTCTGCTGTCAGACAGTACTTGGGTTTGACAGGACTATCTGAAAGCTGAGTAAATTAGTCTAATCCAGAATAATAGTGGCACACATGTGGCACTAGTGATGCTTTATTGAAGAGCAAATTAGTGTACTGTGTAGTAAAGCGTGCATATAGACATGCCCACTGAGAGATATATTTGAACATGAATCTGTATAATTTACACTATTTCATCTGTATAGTATGGTATATCTGTATAGCACCCATACATTTACCTAACATGTGCAGTATCATCAATGCTGTGCTATGCATAGGGAATATTGTATTTTGCCTAAAATGAATCTAATTCTCCTGTGGTACAAGTTGACTCCTATTTGCAGCACTCTTCAATATTTTTTTTTTTCAGGAAGTAAACTTAATTTCATTCTGCCTTCTACCAAAAAAAAAATAAAAAGGCTCACATTTGTGGTTTAGTCCTCAGACTGGAAGTGGAATTATGCTTCAGGCTTGAAAATTTATAAATTCTAAGGTCAAAAGAAACCATTATGATCATATAGTACAACCTCTATCCATGTAACTTTTTCCTAAACATTTGAATTGTTCCCACTAAGACCATCCTGTTATATAAAAGCAGAGGGACAGGGCTTTGTGAGAGCAGGTAACTTTTCAAAAATATCTATTGATTGTTAGATATGAGATATTGTGTATTTTTAAAGTAATGGAGTAAATTAAAGGTGAAATAGTAGGCTAGACTTTGTACCATTCTCTCCATCAACAGTGCTAGATTCCTTCACATTTCTATTTCTTATATCCATTCCTCTATTCAAAAGGCTGCTCTGCATAGCATGCTCTCTCCACCTTAGAAGTCCATGCTCCATTCACTATTCCTTCTACCTTCTCCTAAAAAATCCCTTCTTTTGTGAAAGCTGCTAGTACTAATCCTGTTGAATCAATTGCTCTGCCCAGAGGACTATTTTGCCAATAAAAACATTAAAGGTGACACTATCATCTGGGTCACCAGTTAGTTTCATCCTTCATCGGCAAAGATGACTGTATCCAACAGGGGGAGGACAGGGAAGAAGAGAGAAAAGAAGTGGGAAATAAAAAAGGAAGGGTAAAAGAGAAAAGGAGAAAAAGAAGGGAAAGGGAAGAGAATGAAGGGGGGGTGTAGAGGCTAGGTCACATGAGTACGTAGATGACTTGTAAGTCTGATCTATGCTTTGAACAATCTGCTGCAGCAGGGGCAGGCGTGCAATGAGGAATGGATATGAGAAGTTTTCGTTTTCCTGGCTGCACATTTCTTCAATTCTTCTGCCATGCATTGCTGTTCAAAGGCCGATGCTCCATGTTGGATTTGGGACCTCCAGGATAGACGGTTGCAGGTGATTTGCTCCCATGACGCTGGGTCAATGCCAAAATTCTTTAGGGACATCTTTAGGGTGTCCTGGTACCGCTTCTTTGGTGTGCCGCAAAAGCGTACTTTGACAGTTCGCCATAGAAGACTTTCTTTGGCAGGTGAGTGTCAGGCATTCTTGAGAGGTGACTGGCCCATCTGGGTCACCAGTAGGCTTTGCCTTATCCACAACCACTTTTAAATTGCATCTTTTAGGCATGAAGATTGTCTTATATAAACTTTCTATAGTTCCAAGTTCATTGTTAGGCAAGTCATATATTATTTTAATAAGGGTAAAATGACTGTGCCTGTGAATTATGAGTTTGTGTTGAGTGCAAGTTACCATTAAATCAGTTAGTGAAACCTGCCTAGCTACATATATGCTTACAATGAAGTGGGTGCTTTCCAACCATCTCTACCAATGACCCAGGATCATAATCAACATGAAGTTTGTGGCTGACCAAGCCTCAGTTCAATACGTTTAGTTGATATCCATTAATCTATTATTTACTTGATTATATGCTATTACTACTATCATAACCACTACCATCATTGTTATTAGTTTATACAGGGTGTTTATAAGGTCCTTATGCAACTTAAAACTTTAATAACTTTGGATGTACACATGCTAGAAGCAAACTGTAAATGGTGAATAAAAGCATAATTCATTAAGTTTTAACACAATACAGATCACATTTCTGGACTTATAACTACCATCTTTTGTGATACATCATTCAATCCGGTTTTCTAACTCGTAGAAAACATTTTCCAGTTGCCGCTGAGTGATTTCATGATTTGCATTTGTGATCCTTACTGTATGCATAGTTTAAACTATGCTAAAAAACTTAATTTATTATGCTTTCAATTGTCGTTTACAGTTTGCTTCATGTATATATCCAAAGTTATTAAAGTTTAAAGTTGCACAAGGACTTTATAAACATCCTGTATATACAGACATTCATTCATTGCAACTAGGCATGCAGTTGTCTGATACTTGATTTCACCTCTATTCTCAGTGATCCAGCTTTAGACAATTTTAGCATCCTACTGCTTCTTTAATATTACTGTAGGTATTCATCAGTTTGGAACCAGATACTATAATTTATACATTGGAGTACTATATATTTCCTGGCTCTTAGCTATTTTTTTCTTTTATTATTTTAATAAATATACCATATTTCATTTTATTCAAATATTTACCCAAAATTTGAATTGAAATCTAAAAACAGTTTGAACTCATAGTGCAGATGTTTTATATTACAATAAATAAAAATGAAGTGGGATAATGCAAAAGCAGTGTGTAATGGAAGTCAATGAGAATGCAGAAAATTTTACTGTGGTCAATTTGAAGATTTTCCATTTTTCAGATGAAAATTCTGAGTGAAAGTAAAATGAGATATGATGAACACGAAGGACTCCACGTAGGATCATGGGCCAGATCCTATTGCACCTATTACATTTCTAAGTGAATTTAGACACATGTCTACTCCACTCCATTTTAAGACACTGAAAATTGATTAGTACATCTACTTTTGTAACATACCACCATGCTACCCTAAGACTGAGTCACAAGAAAAGTTATTAGGAAAAGGAATTCTTTTATAGTAATACTTTTTCAGGGACTCAATCAAGGTGGAATAATCTTGCACTTAGGTGATGAGGTCCATTTATGTACCTAATAGGTATAATCAAATCTGATTCTTCCCTACTAGGGCCAATATTTTGAACTTGTGAAAGTAATGATGATGCCCACAGAAGGCATGAAACAGACCCATCTTCTTCCAAAACTGATATTGACACTTGGTCCCACTGAAACTCTGTTCCTCCACCACCTAACCATGAGTCAATGGTTTATCAGCACTATTTTGCATGTATTTTTCACCTACAGTTTTGACTAGGTGTGACTAATATCAGACAGATTTCTGTACCTCCCACACTTAACCTGCTTCTTTCCTAAAGTTTCTCACAGTAATCCCAATGGGCATCTCAAGAAAATTCAGTTATCATAGCTAATGTCTTTAAGTTTAGTAATATCTGCCAGCAAGTCTCCAGGCCATTTGGAATATCCCAATGTTAATCACTGATGTTTAAACATAAACATCTGAAAGAAAACTATGAATGGAGTTACACAGCAAAACAAATTCAAATAGAAATTTCCTTAAAATATAATTTTATCTTACTATGTTAAACTTAATCCATTTAGATTAGCCATAAAGGATGTCTTGCTATTTTAAATCAAGAATGACAAAAGTAGAAAAAAGTCCTGTGAGAGGTGTTGGCATTGGATTTGGACCCAGCCCCTATACCTTTTGTTCTGGGCAAGCACAACCCTCAGACCGACCACAACACCTGTCAGTTGATAATAGGCGAGTTTGTTATCTAAAGCAACAATACAATTAATCAAGCAATTCTATATCTATCAATCCTAGGGCTGTCATCACAGAGTATATCTGGTCAGGGTGCAGGCTCCACTCTGAGACTCCTTCTCTTAGGTATCAGCAGTCTGGAGGTGGGATGCCGAGGCCCACAGCCCCCCTCCAGTGGGTTGTATGAGATGGGCTGTTGGTATGCCCTTGGGTCATGGTGGCCTCCGGGACTCTTCCTGGAGGATGGGAATGGGTGTGGGGATGGGGACCCCTCTCAGGGAGCAAAATGGGGAGGGACCCTTTGTTAATCTCAAATCTCTGCTTTTGTCCGTGGCTATCTCTGTTTGGCTGTCTCTCTATGGTCACATCCACATAGCCTTCCAGGCCTTCTCCTAATTTGATCTGTTCTCCCAAAACCAGGACTCAACCCCCCTGCTGCTCTCATGCCTTGTAACTGGTGTCGCTTATCTCATGTTATGGGACAGTATGGTACATACTTCCTTGGTTCCCAGGCTGTTTTCTATACTATGTGCTCTTGTTGTGTTGGACAACCTGTCAGCCTTGAAGGCTGTGATCTTGTGTTATGGGATGTCCCACTCAATTCTCAGGCTGTGTCCATCCTTTAGCCTTGTCATGCTAGACAGCCCGTCTACTTCCAGGTCTATATGGAACTTTGTGTGTGAAACCCAGGCTCTTACAAATCAATTAACCCCTGCTGCCCATCTTGACCCCTTACAATGCATGTATCTATACCTATAAGCCAATCCCACCCCCCCAAAAGCCTTTAAATGCTGTTTCTAAGCCAACAAGAGGCAAATGTTCAGTCTTCCAACTTGAAAATAAATTGTCAAAATAGAATACATATACTTGTAGATGTAAGTTTAGTACACATCACATTAAATTAATTATTTCCATATATAATCATTTGGATAAAAACGTTAACTTGAACAGTCTTATATGTCTTGTACATTTTCAAATGGCACACTGTAACACATTAATGTTGTAAAATCACCGGATTTTCCAGTATTTAATGAATGTAAAAATTATTTGTCCCTCCAGCATCTGTTTAAAATATTTACCAAATTCCCATATTCAATTTTAATGTTGTGCTGTGAAATATTACATATTGTTAAACAAGAATCCAAATATATTTTGTTTCATTCTGATTTTAAATATCAGTATTTGACACATTCAGATTAAAAAGCCATAACATGATCTTATGTAGGAGATAGAGTATTACACAGAGCTAATTTTATCATTGTACTGCAATTTTCCAGTTGCATATTAAATAATAAAGAATTTTTCACCACTGTGAGCTATTTAAATCATGGAAAAATTATAAAAAAATCTGTTTATGCAAACTTTAAAATCTCTGAGACATTATTCTCTATTAGTTCTGCTTGTTTCTAAAAATGTTATTTTAGTTCTTTGTTGTCTTTTTAACAAATCCAAAGAGGTTCAACCACTCATCTCTCATATGCTCAGAACTGTAATTTCATTTTGTCACAGTGTAGGACTGGATGCCAAGCTTTTCTTCAGGTTGGCTATAGATTTTACCAAGTCAGCTAACCACTTTGCATCTCAGTTTCCCCACATATGATATTTGACTGCTTGAAGAGTTTTCTTGTTTTTCATCTTGTTATTATTGCCAAACAACATTTTCATTTCATTCATATCATTTTTATATAGTAACACACCAGTTTTGATAGCAGGGGTTTATTTAGTTCAAGATGGAATTTCTGAGCACAGGAATTGATCACAAGATTACCAACACTCTCATGGTAAAAGCACACACTTGGGTATGGGAGACCCAGGTTAAGACCCTGATTTGCCTAGTCTGTCTCTGTGGACTGTTTCTCTGAGTCCACAGGTGTTCCCTGCCTATGCTTTTGAAAAGTTATCAAGGAATGGAGAAAATTGTGAAGCAGTGAAACATTTTTGAAGACAAAGAGTAGATATTCTGTAAGTTTTCTTATTGATTAAATGTATTTTTCTAAGAGATGCTCATAAGCTCTTGCAGCTAACCTATGGGGAACTTCCCCATTATATTAGATGATGCTTTTTGTCTAACTGACATATTGTTTTAAAACTGGATTGAAGCATAGCTTAAAACAAATCCCTAAACAGCTTATGGGATTTTTGTTGCTGTTGTTGAATTTACATAATCATGATCAGCCAAAGCTTAAAGTGGGAAACAAATCATTATCAATTTTCAAGGTATTTGCTGTAATACAAGAAATCACACTGAACTCTTAAGTTATTGTGACTAGCTGTATTGTAAATCTATAAATCTAAGGGAGTTCCACTGTCATGAATATTGGTTAATGTCCATTTTATTTAAAGTATTACTAATGACTAGATTTGAAGAAAGTAATATTTTTGTGGAGCGGTAGCTACAGATAGACCATAAAAACGTAACTATAACAAATCACAATGGGTTATTCAGACATCTTGTTTTGAACGGTGAATCTATTCCAAAAATAGATGGTACCTTTTGTTTTTTTGTTTGGTATTTGTTGCAATTAGTTCATCTCATTGTGCTACCTCAATGAAATAAAATTTTGTATTGATGTGTATGTCAAATAGAAAAATACCAGTGAAAGATGCACCATTCAGACAAAATATTGCTGCAAATCCTTCAGTGTTCCCCAAGGTGTTACCTTGGCACAGAAAAATCAGAATTAATTGTTTGTAAATAGAATTGAGCACTGGAATAATGAAAGAGAATACAGGATTGTGAATACCCAAAACAAACACAAAATGTATCATGTACATTTATTTACAGCCAAGACCCAAGCCATAGCTATTCTGTGCATCTATAAATAAAGCAATTAAAAATGTGCACTAACATTTAGTGAATACTAGAAAAACTAAGCTCTTGGGGGGGGGGGGGAAATAACTGAGTAATTACCAACTAAGAGAAAATAAACTTTATTAGTAATGGCTTTATAGTAATTGATTAAACTATAAGCCTTCTTCCTTGCTTGTGGAATTGCACATATTTGTTCATAATATAGGAGAAGGTGCAGAGCAGTGATTCTCAACAGGGTGCCGCTGAAGCAGGAACCACTTTTACAAAAAAAAATATTATTGCTAACAGTACACACAATGCTTAGACTCTTTTTCACAGGTCTGTGCCACCTTGCCTGGTTCATAAAAGCATACAATCCTTAAATCTTCCCCTTCTAAGCAAAAAAAACAACACTTTTCAACCAATCACAACACACAACAATCACACACACACTACTTCAAATTGTAATAAAGTATCAATTTACAATCAGTCTTTTGTGGTGACTTTTTCAGACTTTCAGTTCTGAATGATATCACATTACTTTCTTTATTGTCTTGATCAGTCTGTGCTATAATCTCTGTATTGTCTTGCTCGGTCTGTCCTCTAGTCTCCTCCATGTACTTCTCCAGTTTGGACACTGTTTTTTCCTTCTCCTATCCTTCCTAGATGTGCTGCAGATGTTTCCTAATGTCTCTACTAAATTTAGAGACATGTGCCATAGATGTTTCCTTCATTTATCTCAGCTTCATAAGATCTAAGACCTACCTCAAGAGAGACAACTGCCTCCTGTATCTGTCTCTTACCATAGTGCACATGTATCCTGTCTCGAGGTAGTAAAGGTTCTAGTTCTCATTGCTCCCAGTCATAATAAACATTTTTGTCTCTAACTTTCCTGTCAGATAAGGACTCAACTGGCAAAAGCTCATGTTTCAAAGGCAACGTTCTATAATTTAGTAATTCCAGATAAGGATCTGTGTGAGACCCCTCTGTTTCATTTAGCAGTCTTTTTATTATTTTGCCACCATTTTCTACAATTTTTAGTAAACTGTCCCCAATGACTTCCAGATCTCTTTCCTGCATGGTAATGGTTAATGTAGAATGTATCATAGGTCTCATTTGGGTTATTTTTGCCAATGTGCCTCACTTTACCCTTACCTACTTTGCTATATTATCTTCCTCTGCTATTAAGTTGTCCATTCACTCAGTAGTGCCAGATCCTTCTGTAGTTTCTTGCAATCTACTTTGGCCTTTACCACTTGGAACAAATTTGGCCACCTCATTACTTGCCCCTTTCTCCAGATTATTTATGAATATGTTAAAAAGTACCAGTCCCAATACAGACCCTTGGGTGACCCCACTCTTTACTTACTTCCATCCCAAAAATAACCATTTATACTTACTCTTTATTATCTATCTTTAAGCCAATTTCTAATCCATGAATGGGCCTTTCCTGTAATCCCATGACTATGTAACCTGATTAAGCGCCTCTGATGGGGGACCGTGTTAAAGGTTGTTTGGAAATCCAGATATACTGTTTCATCTGGATCACCCTGATCCACCTGTTTATTAACACCCTCAAAGAACACTAGTAGTTTTGGTAAGGAATGATTTGCTTTTGACAGAACCATGTTGATTTCTCTCCAAGTCATATTTATCCATATGCTGAATATTTTTTTTTTTGTATCATTGTTTCTGCTGGTTTTCCAGGAACAGAAGTTAGTCACCAACCTGTAGTTTCCTGCATCCTCTTTAAAGCCTTTTAAAATATGGGAGTCACATTTGCAATCCTTCAGTCTGAGCTGGGCTCCTTCAGGACCCTATGGTGAATGCCATCAAGTCCTGGTGATTTGCTACTATTTAGTGTATCAATCTCCCCTATGACCTCATCTACTGAAACTTCTATTTGGGTCAGTTCCACTGACTTGTAACTAGAAAGAAGTAGATGTGAGGAGGGAACCTCCCTAACATCTTCCATCATTTTTTTCTGCACTATTACTAAAGAATGAACCCACTCTGATTCCTCTACTTTTGCAATAACTTCCTGAGCAACTGGTTTCTCTAGTTCAGCATTTATGCTTTGTCTTAGAGTTAATGGTATTTTTATGTCAACATGTATTGTAGGAGTGATTGGAATAACAGAGACTTGGTGGGATGCTCACATGACTGAAGCATTGTCCTGGATGTGTACAAACAGTTCAGGAAGGACAGGTAAGGAAGAAAAAGAAGAAGAGGGGTTGCACTTTATATAAAAGAGCCATATGATTGCTCAGCGCTTCAGTATGAAAGTGGAGTTAGGCCTGTTGAAAGTCTCTGGGTTAAGTTTAGAGGGAAGAGCAACAAGGGGGAAGTAATGGTGGGTCTCTGTTATAGACCACCAAACCAGGAGGAAGTGGTGGGTGAAGCTTTCTACAAACAGCTGGTGGAAGTTTCCCAATCACAAGCCCCAGTTATCATGGGGGATTCCAATCACCCTGACATCTGCTGGGAGGGCAATCCAGGAAATTTTTGGAAAGTATTGGGGATAACTTCCTGGTACGTGTGCTGGAGCTGCCAACTAAGAACCAAGCTCTTCTTGACCTGCTGTTCACAAATGGTGAAGAATTGGTGGGGAACGTAGTAGTGGATGGCAACTTGGGTAGCAGTGACCACAAGAATATTGAGTTCAGGATTCTGAGGAAAGGAAGGATGGAGAGCAGCAGAGTAAGGACCCTGGGCTTCAGAAAAGCAGACTTCAACTTTCTCAGCAAACTCATGGGCAGGATCCCCTGGGAAGTCAGTCTGAGGATGAGAAGAGTCCAGGACAGCTGTTTATACTTTAAAGAATCCTTACTGAGAGTGCAGGAACAATCCATCCCGTTGTGCAGGAAGGCTAAACCAGCTTGGCTTATCAAGGAGCTCTTCAGTAAATGTCACAAACAAGAACCTTATTTGTCCAAGTGGAAACTTGGACAAATAAATAGGGAGGAGTATAATATAATTGCTGGGGCATGCAGGGATGAAATCAGGAAGGCCAAATGGCAATTGGAGTTGCACTTAGCCAGGGATGTGAAACGTAACAAGAAGGGTTTCTAGAAGTATGTCAGTAGCAAGAGGAGGATCAGGGAAAGTGTTGGGTCCCTTACTGAATGGGGGAGGCAACCTTGTGACAGAGGATGCAGAAAGGCTGAAGTGCTCAATGCCTTCTTCACCTCAGTGTTCACAGGCAAGGTCATATCCCAGACTACTGCACCAGGCAGCACAGTTTGGGGAGGAGGTGAGTAGCCAACAGTGGTGAAAGAACAGGTTAGGGACTATTTAGAAAAGCTGGACATATACAAGTCCAGGGGGCTGGACAGGATGCACCCGAGGGTGCTGGGGGAGTTGGCCCTTGGCCATCATCTTTGAAAATTTGTGGTGGTCAGGAGAAGTGCCAGATGATTGGAAAAGGGAAAACATAGTGGCCATATTTAAGAAAGAAAAAAAGGAGGATCCAGGGAACTACAGACTGGTTAGCCTCACCCCGGCCCCTGGAAAAATCATGAAGCTGATCCTCAAGGAATCCATTTTTCAGTACTTCATATAAACCATATAAATGTAGAAATTAGGGGCTGGAAGGGACCTCACAAGTTCATTAGGTCCAACCCCTGTGCTCTGGGCAGTAATACTGCTGAGATCCAGATGTGGACAAATTGGAGAGGGTCCAGTGGAGGGAAACAAAAATGGTGAGTGGGCTGCAGCACAAGACTTGTGAGTAGAGGCTGAGGGAACTGGGCTTATTTAGCCTGAAGAAGAGAAAACTGAGAAGGGATTTAATAGCAGCCTTCAGCTACCTGAAGTGGGGTTCAAAAGAGGATGAAACTAGATTGTTCTCAGTGGTGGCAGATGACAGAACATGAAACAACGGTCTCAAGTTGCAGCAAACTAAGTTTAGGTTACATACTAGGAATAATTTTCTCACCAGGAGGGTAGTAATAGACTGGAACAGGATACCCAGAGAGGTAATGGAAGCTACATCCTTGGAAGTTATTAAGACCCGGCTAAGCAAAGATTTGGCTGGGATGATCTAGTTGGGGATGGTCCTGCTGTGAGCAAGGGGTTGGACTAGATGACCTCCTGAGGTCCCTTCCAACCCTAATTTTCTATGATTCTACTAGTAAAAATTTTTCAGACACCTTAATCTTATATTCTTTGTTCAGCTTCAAATTCATCCTGAAACTCATTTTCAGTTTTACTGTGCTGTTCTGCTTTATATATTCTCTGAAAAGTTCCTAGTCTCTGACAGGTCTTCAGCCCTTATATAGGAACACATTTTCCTGGGAAAACCACAAACTGAAATTTTTTATTATCATTTTTGCCTTTTAGCTCCAGCTCACATGTACCAACAGCAAGAATCAGCTCCCTTCTGTAAGCTCAGAGCCTTATCTTCTTGCTGTGAATACTTACTTTCTTGTTCAAGGCCTTTACAATGTAGGCTCATATAACACTAGCTTGTGCACCAGTATCCAGTTTAAAAGTCACAAGAGTTCCATTTGCTTTCAGCATGATATTCCAGTCTTCTGATGATATTGTGTCTTGTACCATTTCTACATACAACTTCTTTTCATTGCTGCTTGCAACTTTGGTGTTCACCTCATTGTGCAGTGTTTGCACACTAAGTTTCTTTCTGTGCCTACAGTCCTCTCCTCTGAACACTCTAGCAAGAATTCAGTCTTTTGTACTTGTTGCAGCATTGTCCAAAAACAGGATATCACTGTGGTCTATATTTGGTACTACAGCATGCACAGCTCTTTATGCTGCCTTTCTTAAAATCTCCCTAGTTGTATTTTTCAAGCATCCCCTTTCAATTTCTGTTTTCTGTCTGATCTTTTCTGAGAGGCTTTGTTATTCCATAAACAATTTCAGCATCTGTCTTTCATTCTAAAGATTTCATTCTAGTCTAGGTGATCTCTGCTGCTTTGCACATGCTGATTGCTTTTTCTAGCTTGAGATCAGGATCCTCCAGTAGTATTTTCCTGAAATCCATGTCTCTGATACCTATTACTATCTTCTGATCTCTGATTACAACTGGGGAATGTTGGAAATAAAGGAGGGTAGGTCAGAAAAGAATATTTGTTTAGCTTTTAAAACTTTAGATCAGAAAGGAATATATAGGTCTTTAGGTCAGAAAGGAATATATGTTTAGTTTTTAAAACTTTAAGAAGATTTAAAAGATATGGAATTATATTAAGCGGTATCCCCCACTTGTATTCTCCAGTTTACCTCTCTAAAAACATGAAAATGGTCTATATGCAAAGTCATAGATCCACAGAATTATGTAATACTTGCATGGCATGAAATGTGGGCTCTAAATAATGTTGAAATATAAATGGCATTTATATTCCTGGTGTTTTTAGACAAGGCAGGAAAAGATGAGTGTTTAATACATGACTTCTAGAGAGTCAGCCTCTCAGTCCAGTTATAATAGGGGTTCCCAACCCCCGGGTCATGGCCCGGTTCTGGGCTGCAAAGGGTTGGCTGCTGCTCCACAGGAGAGTTGGCTGCCAGACCAGTAGTGACCGCAGATGGGCAAACTGCAGCCTGGAAGTGACCAGCATACTGTGGACCAGCAGCCAACCCTTTTTTATACTGAGTATAAAAAAGGGTTGGCTGCTTGCCCTCAGTATGCCAGTCACTGCTTGTCCGCAGTTTGCCAGTCCATGGTTACTTCCAGTCCGTGGTTTGCCAGTCCTCAGCATAAAAATGTTGGGAACCCTTGAATGATAACATCATGGCATGGCCTTTTAAGACAACAGGGTGGGACCCTTGCTTGCCCAAGGGGGCAAGCAAGGCAGAATCCAGGCAGATGCTAGGAGGTAACTTGGCCACCCGAAGGCATAACCTGTTGTAAGTGTGGAAGGATGGAAAACTAATGAGTTATAAAATACGTTGAGCAAGGAATACTACTAGATAGTCAGTTATCAGATGGCTGCCAAAAACTTTCGTGGCTTAGAAAGGCTTTCATGGCTTAGAAAGGCTTTCGTGGTTTGCCATTGACAGATGTAGATAGTGCCACCACTGAGTCCAAATTACGGACTTATCTTGTGATTGATTTAGGTATCATTCTACTTGAAAAAAAGCTTCTTCCCCTTAGCAATTGCCATAATAATGTGTGTTATTTCTATTTAACAAAAAAAATGAAAAAAATTGTTGAGAGTTATGCAATATATATATATATAGTTTTCTCCCTTCCACTTCCTCTTATTGCCAACTTTATTCAGTCAGCTTATTCTTACAGTAAGACTTTTTTCAAATTAAAAAAAAAGTTTAAAAAATATTTTGATTTTGAAAATGAAATATTACTTTTAATATAAATATTATTTTCCTCAAAATGCTATGGCATTAAGATCATTATTTTATTTTTATAAGATCTCATGTTAATCCCTGGGCCTCAATTCTACAAAAAATCTGCGTACCTTCTTAGTTTGGTACCTATGGATATTCTATATATTATATAAGTATATACTTTGCCATATCAGAAAGAATAAATTGGCTCACAAGTAATTTTCCATAATAAATTACTTTAAGAACTCACTAATGAGACAACTGAAGAATTTTTACTAAGATAGTGCAGCACGTGTTGAAGCAATCTACACATCCTACACTAATGGTTCCTCAACCTCATTAGACTCAAGGTACTCCTCGTTAGACTGAAGGCATCTCTCAGGAAATTTTCTCTCTTAATTTTAATATGTTTTTGACTGCCAGAAAATAATAGAGCAATTCTTTTTTTGCAGAGAACTTAGAAAGATCACAACGGGTCAGAATGTGTTTGACATTCTGGATTCATAATTTAAATCTCTGTGTTTACCTTGTGAATCATACCTAACATTGTATAGTACATCATAAAACATTATGAAGCACCTAACATTGTGAAAATATATCAAGGCACCTCTGAGGATTTCATACTTTTAAGAGCTAAGCAGGCTTGGACAGAGCTGGGAGAGAGAGTGTGGGGGCTGTGTACGTCTGGTGTTGGCAATAATACATATCTTTTTTTTTGTAAAAGTGGCTGCTGACCCACTAAATTGAACCCACAAAACAACATGGCACTAGAAGTGGTTGAAAACAAGTGACTGTATTGCATGGAATAAATTTAAAGGAAAAAAAGAAAAATGGGGGAATAAAAAAAAAAGGGGAGCAACTGTGGGGTCTCAGCTATGGGATCTGGCAGAATTGAAACTTTTCAGCCATAAGGCAGAAAACTGAAGGAGATTTGTGACAGCTAGAAAATGATATTTAGAAATGTATTTTTAGAAACTGGCTGGTAGGAACAGGAAATACTGCATTGGGACAATGGTCCAGGAAAATGGCAAGGGTTAACTGGTTTCTAAAGTCCTTTTGTGGCAACAGTCTGGGATAAACAACAAGGAGATTCACATTCTCAGCATTTTAGCATCCAAGGGTCCAATATTAGCATACAGACATGCATATATATCCTGGGAAATTGGAAATGCGCAATAGTAAATCAGCCACAATGTTCCCTTAAGACCCAAAACAAAATAGGAATGTGCAAAATCAGCATCATGTCACAATGGCCAGCTGTAACCCAGCAAAATGCCCCTAGGACCCCCAGTCTTGGGGGAATGACCAAATTAGAAGACAGGAATTGAGCAAATAAAGGTACTGGCAAATGACCAAATGAAGATGTGTGTACAAGATGTTTTTGAAAAACAGAGGATTATGCTGGCAGGGCAGAATGTGAACAGCATGATAATCAGGAGAACCAATCGATGGTCCTGGAAATGAAAAGTCATCAGGAGAAAAAGTATGCAAAAAGAGGGATCACCAGGCAATGATGTGGCATCACCCGATACCTCCAGTGCTACAGACATCCTTGTTGGGAAATACGAGAGATTGATTCAAGCAAGAATCAAGAGGTGGCATTCATGTACAGGCCAGATTTACCTTCTCCTTGAAACTCTAGGACTAGTAAATATTTAGGACTGTGTAGTCATTTTACTCACTTTGCTCACACAAGTTGTATTTGCTATTGCTGTGTATTAATAAAATTATCAAATGGAGGTGTCATGGTAAGTCTCACTCAGAAAGGTTGAGCCTGCCCGCATCAAGACATTGGAACTGGTTCATAAAGCCAGTGCCAAGAGTCTGAGCAACAATTCAACCTGGATATGAAGGTGAATAGAGCCACTAAGAAGTCAAGTGACCAGAAGGTAGCTATTTTTTCTGAATATAGCAGATTCTGAGGCACTGGGTATATATAACATTCTACAACAGAGCAAGCAGAACAGACTGATTATGAAACATTGCTCAAAATTTAGAGTGTACTGCATTCCACAAAAAAAAGAATAAAAGAACAAAAAAAAGAACCTTTGGAAAGATATGAATTACACATAAGGTCACAAAAAGAGAGAGAATCCTTTGGAGAATTTGAAAATGATGCCAGGCTGTGATCAGAGATCAGTCCCTGTCTAGTAATTATAGCTATTGATCTCTTTTGGGCCCCCTCTACACATTACAGGTATTATGCGATTAGCTGGTTAATTGTGCAATTAACTGAAACCAGCTACATATGCATGTCAGAACTTAGTAGTCAAGTGCCTCGGCACAGTGGAATTTTCTAGCACAGTGAAGCTTTTCGGCATGGTGAAATTTCCGCTGCAGTGGAGAACCCCGATGCGGAAAAGCTCCCGCCATCCCTATGTAAATACGCACACCATTATTGGTTGGTTCTAAATTATTCCTACATGGCGACTAGCAATTGGTTCGCTAGCTGTATAAAAGTGAGACCAGTTTCCGCCCACATTGGAGAACTCCGCGCCCATCTCGGAGTGAACGTGGCAGCCTGATCAACCACCAACGACTCCCTGTCATCGACTTTCCCGATGTACCCCGTACCCTGCATGCTCGTTGAATTGTTGTACTCCATGTTCTGCATGCTTGTTGAATTGTCCACAGACATTTCATCTCGGTTTAAAGAGCTCTCGTCCGGTTGTAACTGAAGTTAACTTTCTGCCTACGCTGTATTCATCGACGGTGTAAGTAAAGCAATCTCTTTGTTTAACCAATACGCTTCCGTGCCTAATTCTGCTCCATCGGTCAAAAGTACCCGCCTGCCGTTTCGCGGCTAACGGCCGCAGCCACCCACAGCCCGGCCTACCACTCGACCGCCACATGGCGTCACGAACAGGATCTGGGGAAGAAGCGATGGAGTTAGAATTAGTTAGAAACTGCCTCTGGTGCAGTGAAAGGCGCCACATGACGAACGCCGTGGAACTAGGGGCATACATCGCCTATCACCAAGCGGGTGGAATGGGTGAAAGGCTCGTCAGCGGTTACCTTTCGCCGAAGGGGGAAGAGGGAGCTTCGAAAGAATGGGAAGTACATCTTCACCCTGGAGCATTCGGATTTGTGATGGGTAGTGAGTGGGTTCTATTTAGGCCCCGTGAGGAAGTAGTCAAATCGGGGGGCGCAGGAGACCTGACTCTGAGCCAAGAGTACACCCGCTGTATGTGACTCGTGCAGGAGAGTGGAGAACCGATGCCGATTGACTGGTTCAGTCCCCCAGCCCTGGCGTCTGTACTGAGGGGCCGCGAGCTTCTTTCTGAGCTCCGTAAAAATCTAGAGGTGGAGGGACACACCACAATTGAGAGGACGGGCCCGAAGTGCGACAAGGGGAGAATGTTAAATGTAATGTTCCGCACCATAACAACTTTGTTGCGGGAGAATGCGAATTTAGAAGCCCAACTGCTCACAGCCGTTCAGGCGGCTAAAGAGGAGGCAATAAAAGAAAGCCTCGAGTCGACGCCATTCCAAGATGGTGCCGAGGAAGGAGTGAGCCGCTCGGAGAACCCAGAAAAGAAGGGCGGAGCTTCAGAGGAACCGGCGGGAATCCGCCCAGCGACCCCGCCCACTGAGGTGACGTCGCTCCCGGCGGCTCCACCTCCTTACCACGGGGAGGGGGCATCGAACAGAGGATTGCATCTGCCCCTCCCACCAGATACAGCAACAGCTTCAACAGCAGCTCATCCTGTAGCGATAGTCAACTGAGCAATCGATGCGCAGGATGCAGTTCGCACCACCACCTCTCGCGCTCGTACTTGGACTGAGTTACAAGAGTTATGCAAAGAATCAAAAATAAAGTCTGAAGAAACTCTGGCCATGTGGCTAGGACATCTTGTCGTGGGGTTCGGATCCGACTTGTTGGACTTTGAAGAGGCTAGCTTTCTAATTCGTCAAGCCTCATGGAGTGGGGGGCACGCCACCGACATAGATATAGTGACGTGCAACGTTCACTGGCCCATCCCACTTCCAGCGCTTGTTGCGGGCCAAGTCAGCCACAAATCCCACGCATGGCACGACGGCCACCCATCGAAGGCCAGTGCAGAACACATTTTACTAGCAATAATAGGAATTTCATATTGTTCCTGGAAGTCCAGAGCGCACACACTGGGACTGACACTGCCCCAGCAGAGAGGACCGTGGCCTCACCGCCACCTGTGAAACCCTGGAATCGTTCCGGTGACCCTCAACGGTGTGGAAGCCTGCGTTGAAGTTTATGGAGGAAAAAATGCCGTCATCCTTCGGATTCTCCTCAACCCACTGGCTGGCCAACCCGTGGGCAATCTTTTACGTCAACTCCCATGATTACAGGCCCTTATGAAGATGGATACGGGCACCTCTAGCGACTTAGAGCATCGAACCGCTGCATGCCTGATCGAGGTTCAGAGTGCAAGACATCGCGAATCTGACCTTCAACGAACATTGCAATAGTTGCCGCAAAGAACGCCAGAGGAAAGGATCATGTTTGGATCCTTTACCTAGCCGTATAAAAGTTATACCAGTTTCTGCCCACGTTGGAGAACTCCGCGCCCATGTCGGAGTGAACGTGGCGGCTTGATCAACCACCAACGACTCCCTGTCATCGACTTTCCCGACGTACCCCATACCCTGCATGCTCATTGAATTGTTGTACTCCATGTTCTGCATGCTCGTTGAATTGTCCACGGACATTTCATCTCGGTTTAAAGAGCTCTCGTCCAGTTGTAACTGAAGTTAACTTTCTGCCTACGCTGTATTCGTCGACGGTGTAAGTAAAGCAGTCTCTTTGTTTAACCAATACGCTTCCATGCCTAATTCTGCTCCATCGGTCAAAAGTACCCGCCTGCCATTTCGGGGCTACTGGCCATAGCCCGGCCTACCACTCGACTGCCACAATGCAAAGTACCTATCACACCATAAAAAGCTCCAGCCTCCTATCAAATTAGGAAAATGTGGAATAACTTTATAGTTGATTGCTATCAAGATTTAATTTACATGTGTAGCAGGGTCTCCCCTGCAGTGGGGAGCCTGTTGGGGCTAGAAGCCTCACAATTGAGGAGAGACTCAGCCCCAGCAACTAGTAATTCTGGGTCTTGATGGCACCACATGCCTCCTGGTGCTAAAACCCAACTTGGTCTCAGCAGCCATGAGGAGTAACTGTGATCTCCCATCCCTGGGGGTACATGGCTATCAAGCTGTGATCTCCCAGCCTCAGGGGTTTCATGTGCCTGGGGACTGGGAGATCACAGAAGCTGCATTTCCCAGCTATGGGGGTCCATGGGGTACCCCTGTGGCTAGAAGTCCCTCAGCTGAGGGAGCTCCAAGCCATGAGAGCTTGCTTCTTGCTGATCTAGGGGGATCCTGGGATCAGGTGACCCCTGTACCAGCAAGAAGGCACTATGGGAACTAATGCATGATCCCACAATCAGACCTCCTGCCCTGCATGTCTGGCACGGCAGGAGATGTTATTGTGTGGATCATGCATTAGATCCCACTGCCCTTTACCTGCACGTATGTATATACTTTTATAATGGCTTCCTCATTTGTGTTTGCTTTTTACAGTGTAAGTCTTTCTGTTGTGCTATGAAAAAAGACAAAGCCCTTTAAATATTCTTAATTACCTGAGATTGCTTTAAATTACTCTTTGGGCACTTGTGCATGTGATGCCATTACCATGTGCATGTGACAAAAAAATCAGTTTGTGTGGCTTAATGGCATCACACTGGACAGGTGCAAGAGTTTGGGGGGGGGTTTAAATGATTTTGCATTGTTGCAAACTAAGCTGCATCCCAATGGAGTTTAGTTTGCAATGATGTGTTGCAACTATTAGTCAGCTCACCCCCTCACCACAGGTCCTTCCCTCCGTTATGGTGGTGTCCTGTGGGGCTACCCAGGTGGGCTGCTAGCAGGCCTGGTGCTGCCCCACTTGGGGTTGGGGAAGAGTTGGATCAGGTCAGGTGTTGCCTCTGAGCTGGGGCAGCACTAACAGCCCAGGCAGGTGGGCCCAGGGGGCACTGCCACTGTGGAGGGAAGGAATGAGGTCCCCTGCAGCTCAGGGGCTACTGAGCCCACCAGCAGACTCCACCAAAAAAAAAAAAAAAAGGATCAGGCCCCTCTCAGTAAGTGATGGAAAAATAAAACCCCTGAGTTGAAATGGTGGGTTTCAATTAAAAACGCACCATTTCAATTTAGGGGGCATAGAATACAATCATAAGGACTAAACCCCCATCACATGTACAAGCACCCTTTAGATTCAAATAAACCTTAGTTTAGGAGTTTTACAAATCCAGAGCCATTTTTGTGGCTTGTAGCCTATTTATAACATACCAACAAAACAAAATGAAAAAATGCTATAAACAATTATAAACTAACTGTATGGCTTAACACCTGTACACTGCATAATCCAAAGTGCATTTCAAAGTATAATTCAAAGTCTGTTTCAAATTCAAAGTATAATTTCTTGCTCTGAGCTTTCTATCCTCCTAAAAATGTTGCAACCCCTACAAACTATGGCTAAAAGAGATAAGAGAATGCTTTCCTCTTTCTTGTTGTAGTGTGAAAATTTGATAATACTTTATATAGAGTCAGTTTCACTGTTTTACTGAAGAGGCAGTTTCCTTTTTGGTGTTTATAGCTTTTTTTTTTATATAGACAGATAAAAAAGAGAGAGGGGACAGAAATGCATTCTAGAAAGTAAGATAATAAGTACATAAAATTACAGTAATTGTTAAATGGAATCATGCCAGAATGCCAAAATCTACTTTTAACTTTTTTTTTTTTTTAATTGACAACTTCAAATTGACTATGGCTATGAGATTCAAAAGTATCTAAGTGTGTTAGAAGCAGAAATCCTATGTGCTACTATTGTTTATAGGGGATTTTTTTAGGGGAATTCCCACCATGAATCTTTAAGGGCCTTGTTGCATGAGACAGTTAGTACACATTAAATTTGTCAGGTATTAAAGTTAGGATGTTCCTAGCAGTTGCATGGTAATGTTTACTATGATCCCTAACATGCACAACCCTCTAATTGCTGGTCCCAGCTCCAGCACAACACCAGTCTTGAACCAGCCCCAACGTGGTTCAAGGGCTGAGACAGACAATCAACTAATAAGTGGTCCCAGCCCTGGCATGGGAGTCCCTTCAGTGAAGAGAAAAATCAGAATTGGGCCCTGGGTGGCCTCCAGTGCCATGATTCCCTTGGGGCACGTGCAGCAGGAGCATGTTCAGGGTGCAATGACAGCAGAGGGGCAGGGGGTTGTCCCTGGGATACCTCTCTGGAGATGCCCCCTGTGGAGAGGGTGGGGGCATGGATAGCACCTTGTCCCAGTCATCCAGGAGCCCTGTGGCCCCCAAGCCCGGGTGCCATGGGCTTGGCATCAGCATAGGAAAGTGGCTGCCCTTCAGGAGGAGAAGTGGGGACAGAGGTGTCTGGAGCCACAACAGCAAGTGTTGCCAGGAGCCTGGCTTGTCCTGGCCTGGGAACAGGATGGGGGAGGCAGGCTGCCCATGGCAAACACCCAGTGGCCCACTCACCCCAGGGAACTAAGCAGGGATGGGGGGCTCAGCTGGCAGCTGCCTGGGCCCAGGCCTGCCCGCCCAGCTTACCATGGACCTTGGGCATCTGAGCGTGCCCGACACCT
This sequence comes from Alligator sinensis, assembly GCF_000455745.1. Lineage (NCBI taxonomy): Eukaryota > Metazoa > Chordata > Crocodylia > Alligatoridae > Alligator > Alligator sinensis. Next base: position 1,981,720 of record NW_005841978.1, on the reverse strand, counting down.
GACCTGAGGCCAGGCAGTGCACGGGTACCTGGTACAGAGCATCTTATCTCAGAACTGTTCCAAACTTTCACAAACAGCTTCTTTCTCATGGCTCTGCAGGCCCTACAGCTGCATGTGTGGGAGAGTCTGCCATTGGCAGCTGGGATGTGGGATCAGTGTCACCGCTGCCCATGCCCGGGGCCCTGCAGATATGCTACTTCTGCAGGAGGAAGACCCAGTATTGGGTTAAGCAGGCCACCCATGCCCGCTGTACACAGTATGGCTGTGGTCTCAGTCCTGGGTCACAAAGATCTCATTCAGCTGCCACATAAAGAACATGGACTTGTGGGCACTCCCTGATGGATGATTATAGTCAGTGATGGTGACCCACTGTGCCCGCAAGGCCTTGACTTTTATGTGGCCCTGGCATGCCAACTGGTTATGCCTGTGCTCCCACATCTGGCCTGACAACTCATCATAGACATGGGCCTCCATGTGGCTATTCCTGTGCTGCTGGGCCTGGGCTGCTGCCTGCAGCACCCAGCACAGGGGCATGGCATGGGACTGGGTGCTGCATGGTAAGGCAATGGCCCGCAGCATCTGCAGGCACCAGGCAGGCTGCTGGGGTTTACTGCAAGCAGCTGGAACTGGCCCCAGTGGCCAGGAGCTTCCTGCCTTTTTTGGCCAAAACCTCATCATATCAGCTAACCCCCCTCACCAGGTGCAGCTCATTCCTTATCATTGCCTTCCTGATTTTGTCCCTGCAAATTCTTTCTATTTTCTGGTATCCTTCCTTGGTGACTTGCCTATTTTTCCATTGCTCATACACTTTCTTTTTGCATTTGCGGCATCCATGAAGCTCTTTGTCTAGCTACATTGGTCTCTTCCAATTCTTCCTGGGCATCTTTATTATTCAGTCTGTCTTCCAATGGCATCATGCCTATTAACCCCTTTAGTTGGTTGTAATACACCTTTTTGAAATCTGGCATCCTAGTTCTACACACCTCGTGGTTTTTCTGCCTCAGGATCTAGAATGATATCATATTATAATCACTTCTTCCCAAGATTCCATCACCTTAACATCCTCCACCAATTCTTTCCTATGATCCAAGAAAGATGATCCCCTATTTGTACTGCCAGTCTTCTGGAACAGAAAGCTGTCCTCCACATGTTAAGAAGTAGCTTGACACTCTATGTATTGTTCTTTTAGCCATCCCAAGATGTCCAGAAAATTAGTCTCCCATAACTACCATCTCATAACTTTGGGATAATTTTGTTGCCTCCTTACTTCTTCACATGGCATTATATCAGTGCTGTATCTTTCACCAAATGCATTCTGATCTTCTATCTTTTTCTCCTGAATCACTGTGTTTGGTAACATACCAAAAAAGTGTATGTGTTTTTGAAATACAAGGTGACACCACCACCTTTTTTCCCAAACCTGCCCTTCTAAAACAGAATGTAGCCATCATTGTTAAAGTTCCAGGTGTAAGAGCTTTCTCACCATATTGTACAATACCAATCATATCATAGTTCTTTTCACAAACAAACTTTCAGATCATCTTGTTTACTCCCCCTACCTCTTGCATTTGTATACATGCATATGAAGTATTTTGCATTTCAACCTACTCATTTACCTTTTATACCATGTGTTGCTGTCCTGTGCATTTTTAGCTTTATCACAGAGTTCATAGATTCATAGATGTTAGGGTCGGAAGGGACCTCAATAGATCATAGAGTCTGACCCCCTGCATAGGCAGGAAAGTGTGCTGGGGTCAGATGACCCCAGCCAGATGCCTATCTAACCTCCTCTT
>NW_005841978.1:1964559-1978753 GCF_000455745.1 Alligator sinensis | reverse complement strand
AAATTTCCCTGCCAGTGGCTGTGCAATGATGTCAGCCAGTGCCTTCAGTACCCTCGGATGGAGCTCATCCAGGCCTGCTGACTTAAACATATCTTGGCTTGCCCCTCGCTTAGGAACACTGAGGCATCTTACAGTCCTTTCTCCTCTGATTGTTTTCTCTGTTGCTGGAGGTTTTCGTCTACCATCCCCCATGGAACCTAGTTTAAATCCCTCCTAAGTTGGTCAGACAATATCTAAATATGCTCTTTTCAGTTTTGGGCAGATGGATCCCATCTCCTGATAGCAGTCCTCCTCCCCAGAACATTTGTCCATTGTCAAAGAACCAAAGCCTTCATGGTGACACCACTTTTTCAGTCATACATTTATTTCCATGATACAATGATCCCTTTCTGGGGTCTTGCCTTTCACAGGGAGTACTGATGAGAACACCCCATGTGTTCCAAACCCTTTACCCTTCCTGTCAAGAGCCTTGTATTTCTCTTCTGATCTTTCTGGTGTCATTCCTGTCAGTATTGTTGGTGCCTGCATGGACAGACAGGAAAGGATAGTGGGATGAACAAGCTCTGGCAGTCTTCTGTGACATCCTGAATTCTGCTCCAGGGACACAGGACACATGCTGGGGCCAGAAATAAGGATGGCAAAATGGCGTTTCCATTCCCCACAGAAGGGAGTTCCCATCCACCACATTTATTTTCCTTTTTGATGCTGTGGTCTTAGAAACCCCATACCTCAGACCCTGTCCTCCTCACTCTCTACACTGCTGAGTTCTCTGAGTCTTACTTGCTGATATCCTCACCTCTGCCTTTTCCTCTGCTGTTCCACCAGAGAGTACTTGAAATGAGTTGCTGACTTCAATCTGTTCCACCTTAATTTTGGAGACCCTCCTTCTTCTGGTAGTCACATGCTGCCACTCTTTTTCCTTTGGCCTCTCTAGTGCCATCCTCTCATAACTCGTATCCAAGTAATCTTCAAACACAGTGTAGCTATCTGAGCTTCCAATCTTTAAATTGTGTCTTACAAGTCAGTCACCAGTTTACATTTGTTGCAGATGAAATGGACTTGACCCTCTTGGAGAAACACAAACACGGTGCATTTAACACAGGTCACAGCTTCTGAACCCGCCTCCATTTGTGCCTCCTTTGATCTCAGGATGACACCTAGTCTGTATGCAAACAAACAAACAAACCCTAAAAAACCCACATACCAAACACACACCTTGGTTCACCTGTGCATGTACGCATGCACATGCACACACAGACACTCTCTCCCTCTCTCTCTCTCTCTCTCTCTCCTCCTTCCAGCTGCCTCCCTAGGCAAATTTATTCTCTGTTTGCTTCCTTCTGTTTTCTGCTCTCTTTTTTTGCAAGAAACTGCTTTTTATAAGCCTACTGAGCCCGCCCCACACCTCAGTTGACTGAACCATCCTTGCACAGAGCAAGCCCTATCAATCAATCAAACCAGAAGGAAAAGAACCAAACAAAACAATTATGGACCATAGTGTCATTGCACATATTAAGAAAAGCTTGCTAAATTAGCTGTGCCATGGTCTTTAGCAATAAGGCTCTATATCCTACAGCATGCTTGAATTCATCCACTGTGAATGAGATGGGAGGACTGGTCAAAAAGCAAGAAAGATTTCATCCATATTGTCCTGTTCACTGGTATCATTAAGCGAGGCTTAAAAGTATTGTACTGCCTTCATTGTTTTTGAAGTTTATTCCAAATGAATAATGAACCATCATCTCTTTTCTCCATTCATACTAAATTTTGGTAATGTTCTAGTCTTATCAGAACTTTAAGTATTGGGTTCATGTCCTTCACATTTCATGTTATTTGAAGCTGTTCTAATTCTTCCTAGGTTTGATAAACCATGGCATTTTTTGGCACTTTTAAGTTTTTGTTTAACAATCATTCAGACATTAAAGTATCTGTGTATTTTACACTGTGTTAGTTACTTAACAGGTTTGGGTTTTTTTGCTCGATCACTGTTGGCCTGAAGATCTTCTATTTCTTTGTTCATGTATGTTGGAGCAGATGTCTTAGCAAAACAAAAATTTAAGGGGGGCATCATCAACTCCATTAATAACACAATCATAGTCTTCCTGAGAGTGGTATTTTTTAGATTTCTAGATGAGTGTTCATAATCTCAGAAGACTCAGAATATTTATTCAATTATTGTTCAATTTGTTTAATCTAACAACCTTTTCCAGGAAGTACAGAGCCAGCTTTAGAATGTGAAAGCCTGCTTTGAATATAAATATATCCTAAGCTAATATAGAAACTGATAACCGTTTGTTAGTGGTGATGTCATGAACAATCTCCTTTTGAAGGTGTTTGTCCTATCTGTTCAAAATCCGATATGAAACTATCTATTAATGCAGAAGATATTTGTGGGAGGGATAAGTTTAAGTGCTTCCGAGCAACAATTTGAATCACGACTGAGCTTAACAATAGATAGGTACTCTGGTATACTGGAAAGCACTACCTGAAACAACCTGGAGTATGCACCAAAATCCTAGTGTAGGCATCTAGAGATTGGTGGCTATGGACTGGCAGCAGTGCAACATGGAAGTCCCTAATTAATTATAATACCTAAAGAGATTTCTAGCTACTGGTGCAGGCATAATTTAAATAATTCTTGAATTTATATGTCTGGGTTCTGTCTAAGCTTCACATTTAGGTGCCCAAGAAAAAATTTGAATTTCTGTTGCTGACATCACTTTCTCCAGTGTTTTTAATGAATGTTGCATGTGTATATTAATAGCAAGATCAAGAATTGTTGGGTAAATGTGTGTGTGTGTATGTGTGTTAGTGCGTAATATAAATTTAACAGGAACATTGGAAGGAATATAAATTCTCATTCTTCAGCATCCTCTCCAACAATTCAGCAGGGTTCCTTTCCTCAGTTTATCCCTTATTGCCCACTGGAGAGTTTGTGTGAAGCACCTAGTATAGTCCATTGCTAGAGGTAGGGTACTAGGGAAGGTGAAACACGTTTAAGCAGTGATTTATGGCATTCTGTCTCAATAATGTAGAAGCAATGAATGGGAGTATGCTTCCATATGTTTCATAATCCTACAAAGAATAATATTCAGACTTAACTTTATGCACTGTGGATAAATCAAATGACAATGTCCATAAAAATATTTGCATGCATAAATCTTCATAAAGTCAGGGCTGAAGAGAATACTAACTTCTCCCATGAAATAATAATATGAAATGTTTAGTGTTTGAGCAAACTGGGGTAATGTTCTTAAATAATTTGGTTTTAATTGCATCTTTCTGATATTGAATGGGGTTTTATTTTAATCTAGTCCCTTGACTATCTATCTTTCTTTATGTTTATTTTAATTTATCCTGACTTTGTTCTAATTTTCTAATTCTACCATTACTATTTTGCCTTGAACAATTATGCTTCCTTTCTTCCCTGCTTCTTTCATGAAATATGTTCTGCTCTATTTTTATTCTTGTTTATGCCTAGTTTTGTTTATCATTTTGACATGCTAGGTTTTTTTATTCTGTAAATCAGCACTAGCTGTTATTACTGAACTGGTGGCATTTTTCCAGCATTCTCTCTAGTAACATTTTCTTTTTGTATTGTTTATAGTCTTTATAATGTCTTCTTAAACATCACCTTCAGCCATAATCTTTTCATACTCTGAGAACCATGATAAATCTGATCATTTTTCTGTCCCCTTCTGAAGACACATTTTCTCTCTTAAATCTTTCTCAAAGTATACAATTTTAGAAGTTATTTTTATATCTGAAATTACATGTGAAGGTACATTTTAACTGAAAGTATTCTAAGCTTTTTATTTCTTCTACTTTTGGAAAAATAACAAAAGAGTCTCAGAGTCTAAAGACAAAATAAAAAAAAAATGCAGGATTTCAGGAGAAAACATTTCTAGAATCTAAGACACATTGAGTGAAAACATAAAACATTATGTAGCATTTGGCTATAGTAAGAAAGGGACTGAATTCCATTCTGTTTTCTTTAAGCATGTATACTTCACTTACTCAAGTAGATAGAGTGCTATGCATATTTCATGATATTCTAGTTTACAAAGGGTTGGATGATTACCCCAAATATTTGGAATTTTCTTCATAACCTAAATCCCAAGATCATTGACATATATGAGAGACAACTACAATGCAAACAGATTTGTTGTGGTGGGAAAATGTCATTGTTTTAACATTTAAAAGAAATTCCAAAGCATTTAATAATTTAATGAATTAAATAACTTTTTTTGCAAAATTATAGAAAAATCGATCAATACTTCCCCTTTTGTTGCTCCTTCTGTAAATGAAGTATAATGTTTTAGAATGTAATTTCAGAGCAGTGGGAGTTCTTCTACTGAACTAAATGGAATTGGATCATAGAGCACAGACAGAAGTGACAATTTTCACCTGATCTGGCCACAGAAAACAGTTTATAGCCATGATGAAACACAAGTGCATGGCTACAGACAACTTAAAAAATAGTTAGTTGGGTGGGCAATTAGATAAAGATGCTTCAAATCAGAGCATCTTTTGTAATTTCTGTCTTCACAGCCTACCAGCTTTAAGCTGTTTTCAGAATGGGAGGGGGGAAAGGGAACAGAGGGCATTCAGTCTGGGGGTTCTCAGCCCCTGCTGGAGGGTGGGGGTGGGTGAATTGGAGGTGGGGAGGCTCCAATTTATGCACGCCACCCTCCAGAACTGGCTGGAGAACCCCTAGAATGTGCTTCCTAGGGGACAGGAGGGGATCCATTCCCATTTCAGAATGGGTGGGGATCTACTCACTTTCTCCCTCCCATTCTGAAAACTTTGTAGCTTTGCAGGAAGGAGGGGCCATTGCTAGGCTTCAGCCAGCAGCTAAGTTCCCCTCCCCTCTGGAATCAATGGTGAACTTCTGTTTGTTCCAGGAGATTGTTGTAACTTAAAACGTTGAGTGCAAAGCATTCTCAGTTACAGCAGGGAGTTGCACTTCTGTCTGCACCCATAATGCTTCAGAGACTTGGGCCAGAAACAGATATCCCCTTTCTGCCATTGTTTTTTTTCTGGTGGCACACAGACCAAGCAAACAGATGTGTATGCCCCTTGTCACACCACACATGCCCAAAATATGTAGTCATTAATTAAAATTTTTGTTGGTTTTTTTTTGTTTTTTTTTGTGGTGAACATTTATTTGCTTCAAGGGGGTATAGTGCAGGAAGGGTAAAGCTTCCTGCACTCACCCCAGAAAGATACTCCTGGGTCATGAGCTGCCTGATTCTACATGCCCCAGGAGTTCCCATTCCCAGGGGTGCAGAATCAAGTCCCCAAAGCCCCAGCAGTGCCTGGCTATATTCCCTCATTTCCCAAGATTAATCCCAGGAACTGCCCAGCAGTAGATTCCATGATGTCACACTGCATTGCTACTCCCTGACTGGGAGCACACTTCTGCAAATGGGGAAACCCATGATTTCCCTATTTGCAGAAATGCATCCCAAATCAGATTGCCCATGCACACATCTTTGCAAACAGAGAAAACCCAGAAAACCCTACTCTCAGGAGTAACAGGTGTCCAATCCTCTGGGACAACAGGTGACATCTGTTTCACCCAGTGAAGCAAATCAGCTGTGCCAGGAAACATACCAGCATAGCTGATCTCCTTCATTTGGTGACATCTGTTTTACCCTTATTTTATTCAAGGGTATCTATAAGAGGACATAGTAATGCATTCCTATATTCTTCATGAGAAAAATAGAGAAATAACTGAAGTTGGTTTTCTCATACAAGTGCAGGATCATGCACATCTGTTTACAAAGCAACCCATTTTAGTTGTAAATATAATTTTACTTTCAGCTAGTTTGCTCAAATTGAAGCAAACTTTCACCACAATAGTTTGGGTTCTTTGACTTGTCTCTCCCAGCAGCAGCGACTATGAGTTCCTTAGACTGACTTCCTATTTCAGTCATACCATAGCTATAGTCATGTTAGCTGTAGTAAATAAAAATACAAGCTTTATCCACCAGCAAAATGTTCTCCCTCCTCAAGCTGTCAGGGACTCAGCTTGACTGAGAACTGTCTTTTAGCTAGAATCATGTAAAGACTTAGATCCTTCATCTTTCATACCACACCTACTAGATTGGAGGGGGTGGGTGGGATACTGTTTGGATATTATTCAGAGGAAGAGTATGCTTAGTCTTTTTATTTCAGTCAGCTTGCTCTGTGTGTGTGTGTCTGTGTGTGTGGGTATAATAGCTGAAAAGCTGACAAAGTGGTATCTCAGATAAGAGCAGTCTTTGGTAGAGGAAAGCTAGGTAGTGACAGAGATTTTTTTTATTACAATGACAGCAATCATGTGGGGTCTCTGAGCACAGTCAGTGTAAGTTGGAAGTATGAAGAAACCTGAACTGACTCAGAAAGTACTGGAAGCCTATTCAGTTAATAAATATTTTCTTAAATTTTTTATAATCAATACAATTGGGTATTTGCAAAGGATCTTAGAAATATCAGCCTTGGTGCGAATGCAAAATCCCTGAATATTAACTTATGTAGAATCTAGGAAACTTTTCTGAGTAATGGCATATGCATATGCTTGTGTCACAGGCCCGCCACGTCTTTGATGTTGAAATATGTTAGGGAGGCTGCCTTTTCCACCCTCTTGGGCACGTCTTGCTGTAGTCTCTGCCCTGTGGACTCCCGGACCCCTTGTGGGTCCCGCTCTACAAATGGGTGCTTCCAGGGCACCCTAGCCTTAGGGGCTATGCCTGGTTCCAACCACCCCTTTCACCATGCCCCAAGCCTCACAGCTGGAATGGACGTTGTCCTGTCCAGGTCTACAATCCCTCTGGTGCTCGGGCCCTCCGTGGCCCTATCTCTCTCCATGCGCTCTCTCTTGGGGCCTTCTCCACAATGCTGCCCCTTTTCAGTTTGGCCGCCCTCCTCTGGGGCCTTCACTATAGTGCCGCCCTCTCTCTGGGGCTCATCTGCAGTGCCACCCTCTCTCTGGGGCTTGTCTGCAGTGCCGCCCTCTCTCTCAGGCCTTCTCTATAGCGCTGCACTCTCACAGGGCCTTCACTATCATGCTGCCCCCCTCTGGGGCCTTCACTATAGCGCCACCCTCTCTCTGGGGCTCGTCTGCAGTGCTGCCCTTCTCTCAGGCCTCCTCTGTAAAGCCGCCCCTTCTCTGGGGCTCCTCTTCTGGGGCTCCTCTGTAAGGCTGCCCCCTCTCTGGGGCTCCTTAGTAATACAGTCCCCTTCTCCAGGGTTCGCTGCAATGCTTCACCCTTCCTCAGGGTTTGCCGCAATTCTTCACCCTTCCTCAGGGTTCACCACAATGCTTCGCCCTTCCTCAGGGTTTGCTGCAATGCTGCCCCCTTCTCTGGGGCTCACCACGCCTGCACTGGGTCTTCTCAACCGCCCCTCTCTGGGGTTGGGGTCTATGCACTCCATACGCAGCACCGTTACTGGTGCTGGGGCCCCCACACCACTGTGGGTCCCCTATGAGGCCTCCTCCAACCCCTAATAGCCTCACCCAAACCACCAGTGATAAACAGCAACACAAAATACAAGCCAATCGGCTATAACTTAAACAGAAGCCGCCTGGCCATAACAATGCTCAAGCCTGCCAGGAAATACTCCATCCCTTCCATGAGAGAGTTCCTTCCTCTTTGGCAGCTGGCAGGGAACTGCTAGCCTGGCCTCAGCCCCTGGGCTTTATAAGGGCCAGGCCCTGCCCCTTCCGGTCAGCTGACCTTCCCTGGTTGCCCTGGCAACCCACAGCTGGGCTCCTTATTCACTCCTCCTCAGGAGCAGGGCACCTCAGTGCTCTGCGACAGCTTGCTTTCAGACTATGACCTCAAATAATCAAAGATAATCAATACTAGAAGTGTAGTAGCACTAAGTCAATCAGCAACATACTTTTAATGTAAATTTCATGTAAAAGTAACCCTGCTTGCTTGTCTTGTACAGAGCTGGGCATGTTGTTGGTGGATACGTTACAACATATAATAAAGTGACTGTAAATACTTTCTAGTAGTGTTGAAATGATGGTCCAGAAAATATGTAAGAATCAAGGTTTCTTTTGGGTCTTTATATTCTACTGGATCAACTATATTGTTAGGAAAGATCTTAGACAAGGTACCTTTCCTCAGGTAAGACGGAACCCAGGTATGGTACCTAATAAAGGGTACCATGTGTCCCAAATTTGTCTAAGATGTCTCTTAACAATACACTTATAGAATCAAAGAAAATTACAGTTGGACGGATCTCAGGAGGTCATCTAATCCAATCTACAGCTCAAGACAGGACCGTCCCCAACTATATAATCCCACCCAAGGCATTGTCTAGCTAGGTCTTAAAAACCTCCAAAATGGAGATTCCACCACCTCTGTGGGTAACGTCTTCTAGTGCTTCCTAATGTTTAACCTAAACTTCCCTTGCTGAAACTTGAGACCATTGCTCCTTGTTCTGTCATCTATCACCACAAAGAACAGCCTAACTCCATCCTTTTTGGAACCACCCTTCACGTAGTTGAAGGTTGCTATTAAAGACAGGTCTTCAATAAAGGATACAGACTCAAAAGAATCACCATTACACACCCATAAATATGTTGTCCTTTATAGAAGAATGTCTAAATAGTTGGGGCCCAGCTCCAGAGTGAGACACGTGGGTGTATGCCAATCACGCCCCAATGAGCTCAAACCCCTGGTGGATTCCCAGTCTTACCCCCAGCATGAGCTGGAAGGTAATTGGGGCCCACAGTGGGTGGGCCCTAGGCAGTGGGTGCAGCTGAGTCATATCCCCCATGGCTCCTACTTAGACCAGCCACCTAGGGAGCCACATAACTAGAGCCACATAAACAGAGCATACCAACTGGCATGCTCTGAGCTTGGCATGCAAGTCAGCATGGCAGTAGGAAAAGGGGAGGGGGAACTTACCTGCCCCCTTCTCCGGCAGGTCAGATGATCCCTGTCCCTGAGAGCAGCATGGCTCCAGTAGCATACTGCGCATGAGTGGGATTTAAAAAGGGCTCACCAACTGTAAAAAAAAAACACAGTTGGGGCTCAGTTTCAGAGCTAGATGCATGGGTGTGAGCTCAGCCCCCCAGCGGACCCCCAACCTGACCCCCAACATGAGCCAAGAGGTAAGTGCGGCCCTCGGCAGGTGGGTACTAGGCTGACCGGAGATGAGGAACATCACACCCAACCCCACAGCTCTTACTTAGGCCATCACACCAGGCAGCTGCACAACCAGAGACAATATCAGGGGGGGCACCATCTGGCGCTTCTCTTGGTGCCCCCACTCCCCAGCCAGCAAGGGCCAAACTCAGGGGGGCCACATGCCCCCCCCCATGCCCCCTTACACATCACCTATGAATTGGATATAAGGAAGAACATCTTCTCTGCAAAGGTAACTAGAACCTGGGACACACTCCTGGCAGAGGTAGTGCTGTCACCATCATTGGAGGTTTTCAAGAAGATAAGCACCTTGTTGAACTAGTTTGAGCTCATTAACCTCCTGCCTATGGCAGGGGACCAGACTTGATGATCTTCCAGGTCCCTTCTAGTCCATTGATTCTATGACTCTAAACTTCAGTTATTATACAATTACATTTTTATACGTAGAAAGACATGTTCTCATTTAGTATAGATTAACATAGCTCTATGGACTTCATAATTATTAATTTACCAAACTTTAACTATTGCTTCTTATACACTGTAATATCATGAATTGGCTGTTAGGGTTTTTTAATGTTTACACAGTAAAAATCCTTACATCTTATTCTGGGTTGTTACAGTTTACAAATATAATATTATATGTTTAATATCATATAAATGTAACATCTGTCACTGTTTATTTAAGGTGCTCAAAATATAGTTTATGAGAAAAATATTTCTATTGAAAGACGTTGTGTATAGGACTAGACTAGGCTTACTGGTATATTTAGGCAGGCAGGTGCCTGATGTGAATTCCCTAATTACAAAAACAGGTACCTAAATCCTAATGATCTTGAAAGAAATGTAGGCACCTAACCTGCTTAAACACATTTGTAAATCTCAATAGGGGCAAGTATCTAAAAGTGCCTAAAATGCTTTCATATATCTGGCTACAGATTATTTAGATAGGTCTTTTCTAGGTCTTAGTTCCATGCTTTTTTACTGGTATACAGGACTGAGAAACTGATTATTGTGCCATGTGAAAGTAAACATTAGCACCAATACATGTGCCAGATGCATAAGTGGAAGGTTGGCACTTATGCACAATTTGTGATTCTCTTATCTAAGCATACAGACTGCTAAGAAGCATGAATAGTAGAATGTGCACTGCCCAGGAATGCATGAAGCTACATATGAGAGTATCTGAGCGTAAATCCTGAAAAAAAGACAGAAGGTGGGTTCTCCACCACTTTTGTTCCAATAGCTGAGTGGTTAGGGCATTTGCCTAGGAAATGAGTGTCCTGGGTTGTAGGCTTTCCCTTCACAGGAGGGGAGCTTTGAATCTGCATCTAACAAGCACAGTGTTTACATTACTCAGACAAAGGTTGGTTATTATTATCCCCATCTACAACATAGTTTCCTTTAAAATGTGTAGTCTACTGACACTTATACATGTGGAAAACTTCATTTGGTTGAATAAAGTGAAATACGACTTAGGCAGAAACACTATAAACACTGTGCTTGAACTACAGAGGAAGCAAATAGATCTCACATTGATGTCAAGGACAGTTGCAAGGCACCAGCACATCTTAAAAATTCACCATCTGCAGTACACATTAACTGCTTCCTTATAAATGTGTGAATAATTTTTTTTCCTTTTGCCAAGTTGTGCCTTTATTGAAAGGAGAAATATGTCTACAAACAATATTATATAAAATATTTGTATTCATATAGGAGCAATTATTAAAGTCCTTTTTTGAAACACCATAATTTGGAATACATTTCTGTTATGTGACAAGTCATCTTTTGAAACAACTGACCTGACAAAAAATGCCCCAAAAATATAAATGTTGAAGAAAGAAAATATTTTGAAATATGTCTATGCTTAATTAATACATTGTCTTAGTAGATTCTTAATAAAAGGATAAAAATACTTTTATTATTAGTTTTGGAAAGAAAGGTTAACTTCTAAGAAAATTATATTTTCCCTTGAAAGAATTGTTTTGCTTACATCTGATTTACATACATGATTGTATGTTAGTAACAAAAAACATTTTGGAAAACCTTTAATGAAAGGCAAATAGATCTCTGTGATTTTCAAGGAAGAAAATAAACAGATTGGTCGTAACAGAGGTGATTTCATTAAGGCAAAATTATAACAACACTTTCTGAGTTGACCCAATACCTGAAGCCTAGTTTAACAATCTGGAGGACATAATTGTCTATGCTAATTCCACCTTTTTATTTTCTGAAAATTATTTTTTGGTTTTTTTCCCCCAAAGTAGATTGAGAGACTTTTTTTTTAAATGGTTATTTCACTGACATCAACGCATATTAATAAAAATAAATTCAATAAAGGCTTTCTGTACATACTATATTTACTCAATACAAGACATGTTTGTTCCTCCCACCCCCACCACCCCATCAATGTAGGGGGAAAAAGTCCTTCATCTTACATTTGTATACAAGAAAATCTCATGGAATATGTTGTGTATCATTAAACTACTACCCAAAGTGGCATGTGCTTAGTAAGAGAAGCCAATGATGCAGCTGATTAAGTACAGCTAACAGAAAGCATAAGTATAAAACCCATGGCCCATACTGGGACATGTACTGATGGGAAACTTGTTGTGTTTTTTTTTAAATAATATATTTTATGTTCCAGGTCAAATCTGTCAGATCAGTTCCAAATCATATAAATTGAGCAGAACTCATTCATTCCGAAAACCATATTGATCAAGCAGGCAGAACTCAATCATTCTAAACACCATGTATGGAGCTACAACTGGCGAGCATCCTCCATCCCAGCCTCTCATCCTGGAACTTCAAAAACTCTCAGATCCATTGACAGGCATCCTACATGCAGGCCCAAGCATAGAGGTGTTGGGATTTGGGTGCCTCCACTTGATCTTAGTCCACAAGAGGTCAAGACATTTGATCTGAGCCAAAAGGCCCAGAAGCACTAAATTTTTTTTTTGGAAAAAAAAATCTATATATAGAACTTACACACACACAAACACACACACACACACACACACACACCTTCTGGCAACTTTTCTTAACTCACAAAAACAAACCCTTAAACTCATTATAATACATGCACTCATGGACCTGCGCTCCATACACCTGCCTGCAGCCTCCCTACCCTGATCACATTCTGCCTTAGTCCCCACCCCAGAGCAGACCTGGCACCCATGGCAATGAATCACTGGAAAAGGGCTCCTCAGCCTGCCAGAGACACATCCTGCCATGCTCTCCATCCCTGGCCTCCACCAGCGCTTCAGGAGCCTGATCCAGTGTCTGCCCCACCAGCTCTGGAGGCACAGCCCCGCCCAGGAGGCCAGGCCAGCCATGAAACTGCCATCTGCCAGTAGCTTCAGTTCCTCCTGGAAGTATGCTCCTGTCAGAACAGATGGATGCTGAGTCCCTGTACCCCAGGACACTGCCAGGAGCTGCACATCCTCACCACCAGCATGGACTGACTCAGGCCACCAGGCAACCTGCCATACCCATCTGGTAAGCCCTGCACTGCAGAGAGGGCCCTTGCTTCTGCCCCTGCCCCATGGTCCATTTCCAAGAGGAGCTGCATCTGCTAGCAGACAAATGTGCTATAGGCATAGTGGTCATCCACATCTCAGAACTCTCCCTGACTCACCCAACACTCTCTGCAGAGGGATGGGTTGTCCTGGTCAGTGGCCAAGTGCCTCTCCAACTCCAGCACCTCCCTCTTGAGGTCCCTGGCTGCCTTCTTCTGCCAGGTGTGAGCTAGACAAGCACCTTCCCCATGTCCCACTATCTCTGAGCTTAGGGGAAACCTGGATGCTGCTCAGACCAAGCCAGCCATAATTCCTAGAAGGCTGCCTTGAAGTCCATGTGCATAACAACAGCAGGATGTTGTTAAAGTGTGGGCCCCCTGCCACACCCCACCCCCATGGCACCCCAGATACTCAGTCTGCAGCATCACCCCAGTGTAGACCAGGTGCTGGTCACTGAAGGGGGCCATCCTGGAGGCATGGATCTGGATCATGTTTAAGATGGAGATGTAAATGTAGTCCAACTGGGAGTGGCATCCCTGCTCTTCCTCCACCCTGATGAAGGTGAAAGTAATGGCATCAAGGTAGCAGGGTACCAGATGTCCACCAGAAAGTGGTTGAGAAGGACCTCCTGGGTCGATTCCCTACCCATATAGTCTTGCACCTTAAGGGTGATGTTGAAGTCTCCACTAAAAACCAGGCACTCATGAGGATTGAGGGTGCTGAGATACACAGCTGCCTGCTGTAGAGCTAGGCCATCTCCAAGTAGTGCACAGAGATATAGATGTTCATCAGGTTCAGATCAAGCTCCTGTGTCTGGATCCAGATATGGAGCAGGTAGCCTGGCACCACATCAATGGCCTGGAGGATCTCTGGCTGCAGGCATAGGGAGAACAGGACGGCCAACCTACACAATGTTTCCATAAGATGGCTGAAGTGCACCGTGTCCCCCCACACCAACCACAAGTTGGCTTTGGAGGCCAGAGTCACATGGTTTTCCTGAAGGAAAATCACAGAATACATCCTCTCAAGAAGAAAGGAAATTACCTGGCACCTAGAAAGACCCATCCTGAAGCTGTACATGTTGAGGGTCATGATGGTAAGCAACTTCATTGCTGGAGGGGATTGGTCAGCTTAGCAGGAATCTTGCAGGTAGCAATGCCAGGAACGGGGCCCCACAGCAACCCCACTGCCCTCCCATACATGTAGAGGACATTGTGGAAGCTGTGGGTCTACTGGTAATTCCTGGAATTGCACCACTTCAGTCCCTTACCTTCCCTTACCAGTGCACTCACAGTGTTGAGGACAAGATGAAAGTGCCTTAGCAGTCCAGGACAAGCTGCAGCTTGTTCCCAGAGCTCAGCATGCTCTACAGGAACTGAAGCAGTTCCTCCCCGGGGACCACCAGGGCCAAGTTTTCCATGGTTTCATGGAGCTCATAGACTAATCCTCTTCCTGGCCCTATGCTTTGGCAGGCTTTTCAATGCTCGGGTGCGGGGGGGGGGGGCCTTTTTCCACTTCAGGGGGGGGGGGGGG
>NW_005841978.1:1951604-1964549 GCF_000455745.1 Alligator sinensis | reverse complement strand
TGACTTCAGTGGGGGTGGAGGCCCAGTAGAGCATCATGTGAACCACCAAGTCTGCTACTTCCCCCAAAATCAGCAGAGGAAATAGTGCAACCACTTGGGGTGGGAGTGGGGTGGACTTAGGGGGTGGCAGGGCAGGACATAGGGAGGTCTGAACAGGGTTTCCCTCAGAGTTGTACTAGGTGCTGGGGAACCCTGCTTCTCTTTCCTGTATGGGCCAGTTCAGGCTTATTTTAGGGATGGCTTGGGGGGTGGGTTGAAGGAGACTCACTGGGCACTGCAGTAGCACTGATGCCCTCCTCAGATACTTGGAAATGGGTGTCTTCTGCATTGGGGTTCATTGACATAAGATCCAGGGCTTCTACCTCCTTCAGATAGTCAGAGGGGGAGAGATCTGCCACCAGACCCACCCCAGGGGCAGTCAAGGCCTGAGAAGGCCTCAGGCAGGACACCTCCTTTGGCTGAACTATAGCACGGCGGTAGTGGTGGTGGGGTGGGGTGGGGCATGGCTGGCATGTTCTGGGGGAGAACAGGACTGGGGTGTGGCAGGGGGTATAGGGATGGAGTCTGGGGCTCAGCCAGAGTCTTGGTGAGGCTGGTGCTTGGCATGTGGTGAAGGAAAATACACATATAAGGGTAAAGAAGGCATATCTCTGGCTTGCTTTGCCTGATGCAAATCCCAAATCAGGGGGGAGTGGAGCATAGGACTCTCTACATGGGAGGGAGAGACACAGGGGAAACTAGAATAGGTGGAAATGTTGGAGGAGCCCCACTGGCACTGTGGGGTCCTCTCAGCCTGTGCAGTGGCTGTGGCAACTCAGAGCCTGGGACCAGGAGCAGAAAGTAGGAGCGGGTGCAGATTCAGGCCCAGGGTTTGCCCCCTGATAGGGGATGGCAGCAGCAGCAGCAGTGGTGGTAGTGTCAGTGTTGGGGGTAGCCCAGGTGGAAACAGGTAAGGGGGAGCTATCAGAAGCTATCAGGAGCTATCAGGAGGAGCTCCTTCTGCAGCTCCCTCACTCAGCAGCCAGGGGAAGTGCTGGTGCCCCGTGTTGAATGCAGGGGGCTGGACGAGGGTGGCCTCTGGTCTGACCCAGTAAATGGCACTTCTTATGCCATTAAAGAGCCTCAGATAAGGGGAGGTTAGTTCCTGTAATGTGTGAATTTTGGGGGGTGGACCCACCTGCTAGTAATTTAACTAAGATTTACTAATTGATATTCAGTAGTGTAGCAACGGGGTGTGGTGGGGTGGAGAGGGGAGCCATGCCCCTGAGTACCAGCCTGAGGGGGTGCCGGCTGGGCCCTCCAGGTGTACTGGAGGCACTTCAAGTTTCTCCGCTGGAGTTCTGGGCTTGGCGATTGGTCAGCAATCAGCCACTGGAGGCACCCCCCACCCCCATGCTCAATGATTGGCCACAGATGGGAGGGGGGCACGAATGGAAGCATTGGCCCCCGAGCACCAGAGACCCATGGTATGCCACTGTTGATATTACATACCACCTGATGACTTGATTTACAAATGTTTGTTTTTAATTGTTTAAAACCACAGCATTGTATCCACCTTTTTTCCTGTCCATCCATCCAAGACTGATTTTTTTTCCTTGGGCTGTATCTTTTCAGTTCCCTTGGGACACATTTGCCACCAGTCATTCCTCATATTTGTGTTTGGGAGGCTGGTACACAGAACAACAGATAGTAAGATCTGCTTTCTCTGATGGTCTGAAAAAGCTTCCTCCCTCACACTTTTTGCTTGAGGATTCTTGACTTCCTTTGTTCAACCCAAGGTTCTTTTACATTTGTCATTATTTATAAAATTGTGCGTTTTAAATAGTGCTACACATGCCTGTCGGTTTTGAGGGTTGGAATTGATGTAAAGCTGTAAATCCAATAATGTTGCTTAGAAACAGGAAATGCTCATTATGTTCTCTGTCTGCTTGATGTCATGCAATTTTGTGACATATTCTTCACCATTATAATAATAATAATAATAATAAACTGTTTTCATAGCATGTATTAGTTGTTTTCATAGCATGATAATTTGGAATGATCACATATCTCAATTTTTTGTTTGATAGAATTCCATAGAAGCAATGTATAGGAAATGGTTAATCATTTTCAAATAGTCAGTGAGCATCTTTGCTAGTAGGCCTCCTAGTTTTTATTACAGCAGTGCCATCAAGCTAACAAAGCAGCAGTGTATACATATAAGTAGGTCTTGCATTTTCATGTAGATAGTTAACATAATTAATTGGAATACAACTGTGCTGCTGTGATTTGCTTAATTTTTTTAAAGTTATGTGGAAAGTAATGCCACATTGAGGATAAGTGATGTCACTATACTGTTAACGGAATTAGATTTTTATTTTTGTAAATGCATATTAAGATTAAATGATAAACAATGATACTTTCCCATTTTTCCAGTCAGCTCAGGGTTAAAGAAAAATGTTTTGGAGTATTTTGTCTTGCCCAGCATAAATGCTGAATTATGTAGCATGCCCTGACAGAATGACACAGAGCACCCCATATTCTCTTTGATCCTTCTAATCAAGGAAAAGGGCCTGGGCAGGAGTGGATATATCCTACAGATCAATGCCTGGCTGTGCAGGTGGTGTTGCCAGCAGAGATTTGGCTCCTTTGACCATGGGATGATGTTCCAAGAAGAAGGATTGCTGGAAAGAGATGGGATCTATCTGATGAAGAGAGGGAAGAGCATCTTTGCAGATAGACTCGTTAACCTAGTGAGGAGGGCTTTAAACTAGGTTCAGCAAGAGATGGAAACCAAAGCCCTGAGATAAGTGAGGAAGTGGGTGATCTGGAGGAAGAGCAAGGGGTTAGGGTGGTCAACAGGGGAGTTGTTTCATACTTCCTGAGAAATCAGGACAATCCACTAGTTACCTCAGGTGCCTGAACACAAATGCACAAACCCTGGGAAACAAGCAGGAAAAATTGGAAGTCCTTGCACAGTCCAGGGACTGTGACATAATTGCAACAACAGAGACTTGGTGGGAGCTCGCATGATTGATGCACTCTTATGGATGGATACAAACTGTTCAGGAAGGACAGACAGGGGAAAAGAGAAGAAGGAGTTGCACTTTATGTAAAAAAGGAGTTGCTTGGGGCTCCAGTATGAAACTGGAGATTGGCTTGTTGAAAATCTCTGGGTTAGGGTCAGAGGAGAGCAAGAAGGATGATGTTATTGTGCATGTCTGCTATAGACCACCAAACCAGGAGGATGTGGTAGATGAGGCATTTTTCACACAGCTAGTGGAAATTTCTCAATCACAAGCCTTGGTTCTCATGGGGGACTTCCGTCACCCGTACATCTGCTGGGAAGGCAGTACAGCAGTGCGCAGGCAATCCAAAAAGTTTTTGGAGAGTATTAGGGACAACTTGCTGGAGTGACCAACTAGGGACCATGCTCTTCTTGATCTGCTGCTCACAAACAGGGAAGAATTGGTGGGGAATACACTAGTAGATGGCAACTTGGGCAGCAATGACAATGAGATGATTGAGTTCAGGATCCTGAGGAAAGGAAGGAGAGAGAACAGCAGAGTAAGGACCCTGGACTTCAGAAAAGAAGACTTCAACTCATTGAGGGAACTTATGGACAGGATCCCATGAGAAACCAGTCTGAGGGGGAGATAAATCCAGGAGAGCTGGCTGTACTTTAAAGAAACCTTAGTGAGAGTACAGGAACAAACCATCCCAATACACAGGAAAACTAGCAAGTATGGCAGAGGACCAGCTTGGCTTAGCAGGGAACTCTTCAGTAAACTAAATCACAAAAAGGAAGCTTATAAGAAGAGGAAATGTGTGCAAACATTAGGAAAGGTAGACAAGGTTCTTTGAGTGAATCTGATAGACCAACACGGCTACAACCTACACCCCTCTAACATTAGGAAAGAGTATAGCAGTATTATTGCTTGGGCATACAGGAATGAAGTTATGAAGGCCAAAGCACAATTAGAGTTGCAGCTAGCAAGAAACGTGAAGGGTTTCTACAAGTATGTCAGTAGCAAAAGGAGGATCAGGGAAAGTGTCAGGTCCCATA
Organism: Alligator sinensis; assembly: GCF_000455745.1. Taxonomy (NCBI): domain Eukaryota; kingdom Metazoa; phylum Chordata; order Crocodylia; family Alligatoridae; genus Alligator; species Alligator sinensis. The sequence continues at coordinate 1,960,504 of NW_005841978.1, read as the reverse complement.
CTGAATGGGGGAGGCAACCTAGTGACAGAGGATGCAGAAAAGGCTGAAGTGCTTAATGCCTTTTTAACCTCAGTGTTCACAGGTAAGCTCAGCTCCCAGACTACTGCACGAGGCAGCACAGCTGACCATCATCTTTGAAAACTCATGGCAATCAGGAGAGGTCCCAGATGATTATTGTAAAAGGCAAACATAAATAGTGCCCATATTTAAGAAAGGGGGAAAGGAGGATCCAGGAAACTACAGATCAGTCAGCCTCACCTCAGTCCCTGGAAAAATGATGAAGCAGATCCTCAAGGAATCCATTTCTAAGAACTTCTTCTTTTATATAACATTTTAGGATTACAACATTTAAAGTTTAATATGTAAATTTGATAACCATTTGACTGCTTCAGGGGCAGCTGCATAGATCGATTTTAGATTGCCATTAAATGATCTAATTGCCAATCGATCACAATTCATAGATTTCATAGATTTCATAGACATTAGGGCTGGAAGGGACCTCAGAAGATCATTGAGTCCAGCCCCCTGCCCAAAGGGCAGGAAGTCAGCCGGGTTCATAGGATCCCAGCAAGATGAGCATCCAGTTTGCTCTTGAAGGTATTCAATGTGGGCGCTTGAACCACCTCCGGTGGCAGGCTGTTCCAGACCTTGGGGGCTCAGACAGTAAAGAAATACTTCCTTATGTCCAGCCTGAAACGGTCTTGTAGTAGTTTATGACCATTCGACCTAGTCGTCATCCCTTGGGGCGCTCTGGTGAACAAATGTTCGTGGCTCTTCTCTGGACTCTCTCAAGCTTCTCCACATCCTTTTTGAATTGTGGAGCCCAAAACTGGACGCAGTACTCCAGCTGCGGCCTCACTAAGGCTGAGTACAAGGGGAGAATGACGTCCCGGGATTTGCTTGAGAAGCATCTATGGATGCAAGCCAGAGTTTTGGTCGCTTTACTAGCCGCAGCATCGCATTGCAGGCTCATGTTCATCTTGTGGTCAATGATGACCCCCAAGTCTCTTTCTTGCATAGTGTTGGCCAACATAGCACTGCCGAGCCTATAAGGATGCTGCGGGTTTTTCTTCCCAACAATGTGTTGCACCATATGAAAAATCACACCACAGTCACAACTTGTATTCTCTTTGGTTCTCTATTTATGGAGGAAGTGTCCACATTTTCCATGAAGTGTCTGGATATGATTCAGGGAGGACCGAATCTTTTTCAGTAGGTAAAATCCAGGCTGGAGGATTGTAGATTTACTAAGTATTTCTACAGCAGGTTGGTATTTGCCCAGGCTTTCCTCCATTGCCCTTTGGGGCACCCCACAATGAAGTGTCTGGATATGATTCAGGGAGGACCGAATCTTTTTCAGTAGGTAAAATCCAGGCTGGAGGATTGTAGATTTACTAAGTATTTCTACAGCAGGTTGGTATTTGCCCAGGCTTTCCTCCATTGCCCTTTGGGGCACCCCACAAAGCACTTGGAGGAGAAGAAGTTAATTAGGAACAGTCAGCATGGATTCACCAAAGGCAAGTCATGCCTGCCCAACCTGATTGCCTTCTATGTTTAGGTGATGGGCTCAGTGGACATGGGGACACCAGTGGATGTGATATACCTTGATTTTAGCAAGGCTTTTGATATGGTCTTCCACAACATTCTCACAGGCAAGCTAAGGAAGTATGGGCTGGAGGAATGGACTGTAAGGTGGTTACAAAACTGGCTGAAGCATCAAGCTCAGAGGGTAGTAATCAATGACATGATGTCTAGTCAGCAGCCGGTATAAAGTGGAGTGCCCCAGGGGTCAGTTCTGGATTTAGTTTTGTACAAAATCTTCATCAACAACCTAGAAGATGTCATAAAATAAACATTCAGCAAGTTTTCATAGAACACCAAGCTGGGGGGAATAGTAGATAGGCGGGAAGGCAGGGCTGGGATTCAGAGTGACCTAGACAAATTGGGGGATTGGGCCAACAGAAATCACATAAGGTTCAATAAGGAGAAGTGCAAAGTCCTGCACTTAGGAAGGAACAATCCCATGCACCACTACAGGGTGGGGGCTGACTAGCTGGGCAGCAGCTCTGCAGGAAAGTACCTGGGTGGTACAGTAGACAATAAGATGAATATGAGCCAACACCAAGAAGGCTAACAGCATACTGGGCTGTATTGGTAGAAGTGTTGCTAGAAGGTCAAGGGAAGTGATTATTCTCCTCTATTCAGCACTGGTAAGGCCACATCTGGAGTACTGTGTCCAGTTTTGCTCACCCCCAAGAAAGGATGTGGACTAATTGGAGAGAGTCTAGTGGAGGGCAACAGAAATGGTGAAGAGGCTGGGGTATGTGATGTACGAAGAGAGGCTGAGGGAACTGGGTTTATTTAGTCCAGAGAAGATGAGACTGAGAGGAGACTTAATAGCAGCCTTCACCTACCTGAAGAGGGGTTCAAAAGAGGATGGAGCTAGACTGTTCACAGTGGTGGCTGATGCCAGAACAAGGAGCAATGGTCTCAAGTTGCAGCAAGGTAAGTTTAGGTTAGCTAATAGGAAAAACTTTCTCACTAGGAGGGTAGTAAAACACTGGAACATGTTACCCAAAGAGGTGGTGTAATCTCTGACTTTGGAGGTTTTCAAGACCCAGCTAGACACAGCTTTGACTGGGATGATCTAGTTGTGGGTAGTCCTGCTTTGAGCAAGGGTTTGGTCTACATGACCTCTTGAGGTCCCTTCAATCCCTAATTATGTATGATTCTATGACTTTATGGCATTCTACCATTTTTTTCTGTTTTGAGATACTGAAGGAAAAGAAAAGAAATATAAAACTTTCAGCCTTTGCAGGATTTTCAGGGATAATCCTTATGAAGTCTCAGGTTTTGATTGCCCACCAGTCAATACCTATTTAGATTTGAATACCCATGCAATCTATTGCCTTCGGGCACAGGCCTTGTCCAGCAAGTTGGATGCATTATTAGATAGTATCTGTTAAAAAATGTATTTTGGCATGTCTTTCTCTTCCACTTTCCAAGTCAAATCAGGGATGATGCACATTGATTCCAGTCCAAGATTTCATTAGAAGAAGAAATAATAGAACATATTTTTTTCTAGATTAAATTTGACAATATTGCTTGGGAAGTGAAAGACAGAGTGTGGGTGAAAGGATGACATTTTGTCATCTTACAACTTTAGAAATTCACAATTATACTTGTCCATTTCTGTGTGACACATCCACTCCTTTTAATTCATAACAATAACATAAGTGTCAGCATTCATGGCATCTCGCCCCTCAGATGTGTGAATTCTGATAGAAAATCATGAGCCCTCTTTTTCCCTATAAATGCATATGAAGCAACAATTGACACTGTCACACAACTATATTCAATATTCTACTAAGAAGCAGTGTTCTGTTAGGAGTGTCATACGATTGCTGTGCTAACAGAAATGTTCTAAAGTAGTTTTGATTTCTGTAATGCTTATCTCAGTATGGTTGGTGTAGTCTTTTATTGGGGAATAGAAGAGCTAATTAAAAGGATACATGGGTTCAAACTGAGATGTTTGGTAGTATTGAGTATCGGTATTAAAATTCTCAAAACAACGTAGCAACGTATTCTAACAGTATTTGGTACCCTGATACAACAGGTAAATGCTGATACAACAGTAAGTTGCATCAGCATTTCTACGAGAACTTAATTCTCTAAGGAAACTTTGCAAAAGAAAAGGAAATTGTTCCTGCCATTACAGGGGAGAGTCCTTTAACACTTGTAGTAATGAAAAGAAAGAAACAAAAAGCAATCACTCTTGTTATTTTTAAATTCGAAGAGCCTCTCTCTCTTTAGACATGTATGCATTACTGTGTTTATGTGTACATACAGAATATCTCCCTACATATAGATATGAAACAGATGTTCATAAATGATTAAGGCATTTACTTTTAACAGTCAGCTCCATCCATAAGCTCTGATAGCTTTTGTAAGGAATATTTACACTGTTACTTTACATACATATGTGATGGATAAAAGTGGCTTCCTAAGACTCTGAAGGGGATATCTTATAAGTGAGGTTTATTTTTTATGAATTCATAAATGAAATGGGAATGTAGGTGTATGCAGGGTAAGAACAAAGAAAAAGGTTCTGAGTTTGGTTACGTAAATAGTAGTTCCTGGCAGCCAATGGCATAGGGATAGATTTTATCCTTTTAGAAAGAGAGAAAAACTATTTTTACCACAACCACTTGATTCTATGATTCCCTGGTGGGACAGCTGCTTCTCCTGCTCTTTGCATCTGACTTTAGCATGCTTTACAGCCATTTTCAGATTGTGCCTTCTAGGCCTCATCTACACATTACATTTAAGGAGTGGTTGCCCAGTGGTGTGATAAAAAGAGAAATATGCTGCAAAGTGATTCCACAAAACATGTGTAATGACTGTGTAGCTGCTTCCTATCACCCCATTAATAGAACATGTGACCAGGGCCCTGTGGCTGGAAGCCTCATCAGCTGATTGGAGCTCCCAGCTGGGGGGGGGGGCTTGTGCAAGCCTGAATGCAGATGGCTGGGGGCCCTGTCAGCTGAGGGGGGGGGGGCATGGGAACTTGCTTCTTGCCAGTATCGAAGGAGCTTCAAACTGGGCTCCCCCTGCACTGGAAATAAGGCATGATGGGATTTGATTCACAGTCTCGCAATAACACGTCCTGTCATGCATGTGTGGCATGTCAGGAGGCACAACTGTGTGGATCTCACATCAGATTCCATAGCACCTGCATGTGTAGACAGGCCCTTAGTGTGTGAAACAATGGTATGTTCAGTACAGACACAAAAGGCAAAAGGGAGCAACTGGTTTCATCTCTCATTGCCATACCTTCCTAAATCCCACTGCCTGTGTCTGCTGGCCTGCCAGTTCTCCAGTTGTGTTCCCTCCCAGATATATCTGCATGTTCCCTAGTTTCTCTTCGAGCCAGGAGACGGTGTTTAATTTGCCTCTGCTTGGGAAGGCCAGGCAATGACAGACTCTACAACCTGCTGTAACTCAGCATGTTTCCTCATAGACTGGTTCCAGCTCTCATGTGTGATTAAGTAATATATGTTAATACAAGTAATGCCAATAGTCACCGCTCTGAAGTTAACAGATAGAATCAAGTAATAAGGCATAACAAGCAATTTATCTATAAAGAAATACTTTTTAAATAGGGGAAGTTTCTTGCTTGCATTTAAAGTTGCATGATTGCAGTGCATGACAAAATGTTATAATACTGATATAATGGTCCATGAATTAAGATATTAACTGGTTGAAGATTGTATTTCAAAATGCATTCAATTTCAAAACACATTTAATTTTAAATATAAGATGCTGTTGGAAACCAAATTAATGTTAATTATGCAAAGGACCTCTATACGAGTATATTGTTCTATTCTGTTCTGTTCTGTCTTGTTTTATTTTCCTGTGTGGCCATTTTGAACTCTTCATCCCTGAATAATATTTGTTTTATATACTAGAAATGTTCTTTTGGGTATTTTTAGAAGGTCTTACCTGTGTGAACTTAACAAACTTAACTTTTGGCACTATAAGCATTTCTGACATGAAAAAAATGTATACATTTGGAGTGAAATTTAAACCAAAATATTGGTATTTGACAAATCTGGTAATGTTTTGAATAAAGGCCAGGTTCCCTAATAACAAATACATTTTGGTGCACATTCAGATTCTGGGATTTTTTTGTAGTAGTTAATTGCCCCTGAGGGGGACTATTTTTCTGGAAAGCCAAGTATTACCATCTGCATTTGCAAGATAGGCCAGTTGGATTTTTTCACTTCATTTTGTTACAGTGTGACTTACATCTATAACTGCACATTTGTAATGGCATGTTCTGTTATCAGCAAAATACAACAAAAAACACCTTCCCAGTCTATGCTGAGTTCAAAGCTTTACAGACACGTGATATGTCACTCATAGACGCATCTTGTGGTGACCCCCTCACCACAAAATTGCAAAATAATCACCTTACGGAGCTCAGCTATGCAATCACTGTATGGAGAAGCTCCCTTAGATAACAAGATTTAAAGTATGCAGACACATGCGCACGTGTGATGCGCATGCACACACACACACACACACACACACACACACACACACACAGAATACACCCATTAGGAAACAGGAACATTTACTATGATTTGATTTATTTTGTTTTGGTTTAATTTGGATTGTAACTATCTAATATATAGAGAACTTAAGATATACTGGTACACTCACTGTAGCAATATTTCGGTAGTTTTTTGGAGATCTTCAGACATTAGGTAATAAATAAACCATGCAATATATAGGTCATGAGTTTATAGAAATATAAGGCATATAACATTATTTTGTATTAAAATGATAAAATAGCTTATATTGGATTCTATAGTACATGATTGCATCATTTATTTATACTGAGCTTGTGTCTGAGTGTGTGTTTATACACACACATATACAAACTTAAACAGACATACATGCACATGCACACACAGACATGTAGAAAAAATTCAACTAGTATTATAACTACAGATACATGCACATATATGTACCTAAACCTAAACCCCTGCATATATGTACCATGCATCTAAATAGGTAGATGTCGCTATGCAAAAATGTAACTTTTTCATGTTTTTCATTGGTTGTTGCGCAGCTTTTAAAAATATAGTTATAACCCATTATACATGTGTGATAACATAAATCATATAGTATCTAATTACAGAAGAAGGTTGCTCCTAGACAGTCCAGAAAAGTAAAATCCACTATTATGACTATTACTTACAATTTAGATTACTTTACCATCTAGATGGGTGGGCTCCCTTTTACTAGATACTGACTGAATAAAATAAAATTATATAAAGAAATAGACATTTACATAATCAAATTTCATTATGTAGTAGAATATATTATTGGCATGTATTCGTAAAATAATTTATCAGTATTTATTGTGCCCCTGCCATTTGAATTATAAATGGTATCCACACTAAGTATTTATGCATACCCATACACTGTGTCTGGAAAATGTAGCTAGGGAAGACAGGATCAGAATAAGAGGAAATAGTATTTTATTCATCTTAAAGATGGCATAACTGAGGTACAGAGACATTAAGTGAGTTACCAAAGACCTGTCGGGATATCTCAGTGATTAAATTCAAATCCTTGGAGTCCCAGTTCAGTGATTGAACCACAAGATTGTACAAAAGGAATTATCATAGCATAGAAGTATAGAGTTTTCAAAGATTTTTATACTGAAATGTCACACATGCTATGGGCTAATGGAACGTTCACTGACTATTATATTAGTAAATGTTATTTTTATCCTTATTTTCATAGACCAATTGGTATGCTTGCTGTGAAATCATGGAACCTAGAATCACTATTATATTAGTGCAGAGAGAGAGAATTGTCAGACTGATATAATGTACTCAGCAGGCCGTGGAAGATAGGTGATATCTGGTAAGGTTAGAGTGCATGCACACTGTTTAGTTTTTTTATTTGATTTCATTGCTAATGGGTTTTTTTTTCCTCCTAAATAAATAGTTCTGTGTTTTTTGAAAGCTGATTGGTCACTTGTTAGGTCTACTACTGTTCCTGAAATAGAACAGATTTGAAGATGAATAACTAAATTCAGACATGCTGGGATAGGCTCAATGGATTGCAAGGAGCCCATAGCACTAAAAGCCTGGTTTGGAAGGACGCAATTTCAGATCCTGCCCCCCTCCCCATCCATTGCATCTAGACTGATGTATGTTTAATATTTTAAGAGTCAGAGATAAAGAAACACAACTGTGATGTAATGTCCCCCCCCCCCCCCAAAAAAAAAAAAAAATGGATGGCTAAAGGTTTGAGACCCTTCATTGTGATGCCTGAACCATGCATTCCAGATCCCTGGAAGGCATGTATTTACAGGCATGATAGGATTTGATGCATTATACCCATAATCACACTTCCTGCCTTGCTACACATGCATGGTAGGTGGTATCGTTGTGGAATTGAGCATCATGCCATATTGCTAGTGTATGTATAGCCTAGAATCCTGATCCTTATGCTGGGGGTCCCCCTGCACCAGCAAACAGTAAGCTCCTTGGGTTGGGAGCCCTGATCAGCTGATTGGGTTCACAGCTGCAGGGGCACACCATGCTAACTCTACCATCATACATGCCATCATCTGCTTTCAATATGCCTCTGCTATCTACATCAGACAGACAGGGTGAGCTCTGTGTGTAAAAATGAATGACCACCAATCCAACATCAGCTGCAGAAATACACAAAAGCCTGTGGCAGAACAGATCAACTTCCCTGAACACACCATCCTGACCTCAGGATTGCTATTCTCAGAGAGAAAAATATTAAAAAATAATTCGAACAGAATCAAACAAAACAAGAAATCATCCACAGATGGAACAGTGTCAATCACAGAGAAAATTAGATCCCTGGATATCCAGGGGTCTAAAAGATGGAAATTAAAAAAAGCAGAGCAGGCAACCGGAGGCTGGGTCCTCCATGGAGATGCTCTGGCTGCCAGAGCGTATCTATGGTTGGCCCATTGCCTTGGTGCTGAAACACACGGCTGGCCAGGATGTGTTTCAGCACCAGGGCTCTGGTGCTGGTGAGTAAGGGGTCAGGGGGACTGGAGGATGGGGGGGAACTATGAAAGGGACCCCTGATGGCCCCAGAGCAGGCAACCGGAGGCTGGGTCCTCCATGGAGATGCTCTGGCTGCCAGAGCGTATCTATGGTTGGCCCATTGCCTTGGTGCTGAAACACACGGCTGGCCAGGATGTGTTTCAGCACCAGGGCTCTGGTGCTGGTGAGTAAGGGGTCAGGGGGACTGGAGGATGGGGGGGAACTATGAAAGGGACCCCTGATGGCCCTGGACACTCCCTCAGCACCCGACCCCTGCTGCGGCCAGCCCCC
>NW_005841978.1:1907461-1951194 GCF_000455745.1 Alligator sinensis | reverse complement strand
CAGGTGGGGCAGGAATCGGGTGGCTGGGGTGGGGCATGTGGGCCTTGCAGGGATGGTGGTAGCCCCTGCGGGGGCCATTTGACCCCCGTTGGGAGACCATACCCCTTGTGTGGGTGCTGAACCCCCTGTTGGGGGGGCCAAATGTTTTGTGTGGGGGCCCAATCCCTTATATAGGGGCTGAATCCACTGTTGGGGGCCTGAACCCTTTATGTGGGGGCTGAATCCCCTGTTGGGGGATCAGACCCCTTGTATGGGGGCCATCGCCCTGTGGGGGGGCAGCAAAATATGTATTCATTAATTCATGAAACATGTATTTAGAGTTCACTTTATTATTATTATGATAAGAGACTTGCTTTAACACTGTAAGATATATCAATAAAACATTGTCCAACTGATCACTGTCTCTGTCTCACTCTCTCTCTCTCTCTGTATAGTGGTCTTTTGTTTAACTTGTGGAGGAACATGAATTTGGGGGTATTTTACAGAGTGACTTTCAGATTTTTTTTAATCAGGGATTTTTCAGTTTTCCAATAGGGAACACCAGAATTCCTGCTAGGGAAGCCAGTGGCAGGACCCTGCTTGCTCAGCACTGGCACCTTGGACCCATCTTGTCACAACCAAATTAAGTAGTGCCCATGTCACAAGCAAGTAAAACCATTCAAAATAGATTTTTTCTTCACTAGGTTAACTAAGGGTTAACAATAATGATAGTAACCGCTTTTTTACTGCGCATGTCAAAAAGAGATTTATAACTGCGACAATAACTAGAAATAAAACTTAGCCTTCTGTGCTTTACATAAATCATTGTAATTGGTCAAAAAAAACAAGGAGTAACCCTATGATAACACCATAGCGAAGACCGCTAGATAATTGGCGATTCTAATTAAATTTATGACGTGGCGAAAAGCAATTGGCTATTACACAAATAAAACCCCAATACACTTCCGCAAGAAAGAAGAAGAAGGGGGACCTCTGTACGAACCTTGGAGACTTCTGATCACACGTATCAGAGTAACTGACAACTTGATCACTTGCCAGTGGCCCCCTCGCGTCTCGTCCCAATCTCAGACGTAAATCAACGACCTGCCGGCCTGACCATTTTTCTGCCCGACCACCAAACTCTTATGCAGACCGACCTACAAACTATAAGCTGTAACTAATCAAGTATTTCTAACCTCCATCTTTCACCACCTTGACGGCGTGAGTAAATAATCTTGCTTTGCAACCGATAAGCGTCCGCCTAATTAATTCCACTCCATGCGTCACAAATACCCGCCTGACGGACCCTTAACTGCCTGGGTGGGAGTCAGGGAGAGCTGCTGGCCGGCTGCCCTGGGTCCCTACAGGACCCATCTGGCTGTGGCTGTCCTCCTGGCCAAATGGGGCCAGGAGGACATGCTTTGACAGTTCAAAGCAGGCCACCACGCCCAGAACATCTTCCGGGTGATAGCTCCAGCAGTCCAGGTGGCACAAGGATCAGTGTCCACAAGTACCAATTTGCTGGGCCCCAGAAGCTCCTGAGAGTTATTAGCCATGAGCTACTTGCCAGGGCGGCTTTTTATACTGCTGAGGCCAGGACAGGGAAGCTTTTTATACTGCTGGGGACAGCACAGGTGCTGGCCCTGGGCTCTAGCTCCCCCTGGATGCAGATCCAGGAGGAGCCATGCAGGGTTATTTTGCCCCAAGTGGCACAATTTGCTCTACACCAAAGTGCATGTCTGAGCATGTGCACTGAAGCAAAAAGCCCCAGCTCAAATTTGCACCACTTCTATTTGAGCTGCTGCAAGCACACGTGCTTGCATGTGTGGATGCAGCCATTGTTCCTATGAATTTAAAGTTTGTTTATTTGTCTCTCCTACCTCTGCCCCTTCCCTCTCTTCTCTCCCCCCCGACACTTCCCCCTCTCCCTCACTTTCTCTCTCTTTCCTCTCCTACCTTCTCTTTTGTATTGGTAGAGCCTTGTTACACATTAATCTTAGGCAGCTCCTGGAGTTTTAACCTTTGGGGTTTCCATACATTAACACCTGAAACTAGTGTTAAGAACATTTGAGGTAACTTAAGGTTACATCACTCCAGGATAGGTTTATCTCTGATCCATTTTATCCAATTTGTGTCCCATTAAGGTGTGGCCACTACCCACAGATGAACCGTCCAAGTTGCAGTCATCCAGCATCCCAGGATGCAGTGTCCCCTCCCCCACCCTCCTGTTCTGTGTGGAAAAACTTTCCACCCCCTGAACTCTATTGCCCAAGAGGAATTTCTGGCACCAAGCCAACTCTTCCTCTCACTCCCATTGGTACAACCCTGTGCAAACAGCCTGAAGAATACGTGTTAGCTAGACAAGTCACAGGGCATGGATGGGTCTGAGTGTGAAATCTGGAGGGCCTGGGGAAGAAAAAGGTAGGGATCCAGATTATGTCCCCATGAGCTAAGAAGACCTCCATGGGAAAGAAGACCTAGCTCATTGTATCATCATTGGCAATCCCTCCATTCAAGGATGATCTCTATCACAGCTCATGGATGGGTCTTGAGGTGATTTAAGAGTCCAATCCTTTAGCCACAGACCCATCCACAGAAAAGACAGGAACAGTAACTCCCCCACAATCACTTTCCCTCATAGCTTGCACTTTCCCTCATGGCTCACACCACTTAGCCACCCAGAAAGCATGACCATCAACCTCCACATGTCAATCCCAATTTATTAAGACATATTTTTTACTTCCTCTCTCTTTTAAAATTCTCTTATTTCTTTCCTTTAATAAATTTCTTTTCTTTTCCTAAAATAAATTTCCTTTATTTTATCCTTCCATGGCTACCTGGCTTCATTTCATGCCCCCTACCCCCCTTTCCCATTTCCTTTCCACCTCCCATTTCATTACCCACCCAATTCCATTTACTCTCAGTCTCCCAAGTTCATGTTTCTGCCTTGTGCAACTCAACTCTAACACCATACCTTGAGCAGGGATAGAAGCCTGTCCTGACTCACCAGCTCTCTAATGGCAACTCACAGCTATAGCTCTTAGTTTGGTCCCTGCTCGGCAGCCCTCTAGTGGCAGGTGGATATCCTGCTGTGCAGGGATAGTCAGAGAAGGTTTTTAGCCTTAAGGTGTGGCTATCCAAATTCAAGCTAGCACTAACACCAATCAACATCTGAGCAGCTCAAAGTGCAAGGTATAAAAAGGGCCTAATTTCTCTTTCTTCCTTATACTATGTTTCTGCATTTCTGTTCACAGCACACAAGACCTTGTGCTATCTCTCTCTCATAGATAGATAGATAGATAGATATCTTATTATATATCACATATATATATATATATATATATATCAAAAGGCAGGGTACATATGGATCTTTCTACATTACAACATAAATGATAAGTAAGACTATAGCGGTACATATATCAATATCTATCTATATCTATATAGCTATATAGTCTTAGTAAATATATTTTAGTTAGTGTATAAAGGTGCATATCTACCTTGCCTTTTGACTGATTTTAGACTATGACAGCTAACTACTTCTCTAATTTTCTTTAAACACTGTGACTGCTTAATCCTGTTTTGTACTTGGATTTTATTATGTGCAGCCTGGATCTTTCTAATGTTTAATTAAAAAGAGAAAAATATGCCCTAAAGCATCCTCAGTTTTTGTCTTATCATGAAGAATTTAGTTATTTTAAACATGAAATACATTATTATTTTTTCATGTAGCCAAAATTAAAAAGTTTCCATTTGTAGCTCCCTTTTTTCCTTGCTTGCTAACTTGTGTTCAATCCACTGTATCAGTTTTCTACGTATTAAACATCTAAAACATTAACCTTTGAACATTTATCAAACATATTTTGAAAAATGTATGACAAGTAGAGTTTTAATGATATTCTAAAGGATACCTAATAGAGTAATGGACTAAACAAGGCATTCGTGTGTGTGTGTGTGTGTGTGTGTGTGTGTGTGTGTGTGCGCGCGCAATACTCTTGTACACAGAAATACAACATCTCTAATGCATCACTCTGGGACACGTTAAGAATATCTTGATGTGTCAATCAACTAACCAGTCTTGTCATGTCCCAACTTTCCTTCCAAGCTAAGTGTCCATCTTCTAGTGAAGATACGGTGAACATCCTGTCTCTCCTTTCCAATAGTTTTGCAGCAGTTCTAAATAATATCTGAATCCTCTATACTGTGCTGCTAAAGTTTTTGTATTCACCCTGATTCAAAGGTGCTGTTATCCATTTCTGTAAGTTTCTTTTGTATCCACACAGTGGTCTGGAACATTATTCCCATTCTGTGGAAAAATGCTGTTTTAAAGTTCAATTGTTTCATGGGAATACACAAATAAATGCTTTAATGGAACAGATTTAAAGCCTACATCAGTCTATATCATAGATTTAAAGCCTCTAAACATGAAAATATGTATACATTTTCCATCTATTAAACTAGCTGTACTTCCATTATAATAAAATTAATTCAAATAAAATCTTCCTACATCTGAATCCACATTGTAACTGTGTGTACAAAATCCCATTGACTTGCATGTGACTGTCCAGGTATAACAGTCTGTAAATAGACATCCTTTTTTCCATGATTTGTGGCTTCACTCCAAATTAATACTCCCTTTAAAAACAGTAGAAAACCATAAATGAAATAAACATGCTTTAGCCAATGTCTGACAAAATAAAAGCCTTTTAAATAATTTTTTAAAGGTTGCTAATTCAATCTCCAAGTCAAAGGGAAGAGTTTTTTATAGCCCCAAAGCCTCATATTGCAAAGTTCAAGAATGTCTCAGGCTTTTCCTATGGTAAAATAAATATAGCTGTACACACATATAAATTGGACTTTAAGCAACTAGATTCAAGTATTCCTAATGGTGATAAATAATATGCATAAGGACGTTCAGTATTAAGATGGCAATGTCTTAAAAAAATTCAGGTAACATAGGTGCCTGTGTCCCATTAAGCTACTTTTTAAATGGTTTTGAGTCTCTTCTTGAGCCTAACTCATAGACATTTTTAAAGTCCAAGTTGCCTATCTGGTTGTTTAGGCACTGACATGCATTTAAAAGTAGAAGTCATTGTTCTTCAATGAGATATAGAAAGCAAAATTTCTGTGTAGCACAAGGCAATGCTAGACCTACACAAAATGTTTATCTGCATCTAGGTTCCTAAGTACCATAAAAATCAAGGGAATTTGAACTGTTTCCAACCAAGCAAGACCTTAATTCAGTATCAGAATTAGGTGCTTAGCAGGTTATGGAATCTCTACCTATCTGTATCTTTAGGTGCCTAAATATCTTTGAATATCTGTGCCATACTGTTTCCTATAAGATTCTTAGCTCCCTTCATTCTTACTGGAATCAATGGAAGTTAAAGCTACACAGTACATTACAAGTGGCTCTTTACAACTCTCTGGGTCAGAACTGTATTTATATAAAATTCCATAGCATTCTGAAAAAAACATAGCTTACAAGGTTTTAAAATATACTTTACTAAACCTTCTTCAGAACCCTTTCAGCCTCGTGCATTTCCATGTTTAGAAGCTTTAAAAATGTTGATCAGTTGGCCAATAAAAATAAATAACATATTGAACAGTGTTATGACCTACTGTGTCAATTTCTTGCAGCTCTTTGCAGTTACCATATTTACTTGAATCCAAGATTAAATTTATTTCCCTGATCAGTGGGTGCATCTACCCAAGAAACTTAACTGTGTAGTTGTGTAGTTTGCTAAACAGTAACCATGCACATCTGCATGTGCACATGCTTAATATGCAGTAAATCTCACTAATCATGAGAAAATTTGCTCCCTGAAAATTACTCTTGATTAGTAATAGTGAAGTAGTGCTCACGCAGATACCTGACCAGCAGAAATTTTCCTTCTGGTCAGCCATCCACCAGGGGTCAGGAGCTGCCTTCAGGGAGCTAGCTACTTCTGATAGCTCTACATTGCCAAACACTGCCTGCCAGTCTTGCATGGCAGCTGCATTATTCTGTCCAGATTCTTGGATCACAGTCTGTGGATAGCAAGTGGGCCTAGCACTTTATTGACTCTTTCCATTACTCCTGACAGTGATGCCAGGGCTTGCTTTGATGCGCTCCCCCAGAATGCCCTGTACACATAAGTGGTTCATGTCCATCATGCTTGTGTCCTTGCCACTCATCCTGACCCAATATGCTGTTGGTGCCTAGAGGCACTGTCACTCATGCCAGTTTGCCCTGTGTGGCACATGCTTAATAAGCTACCCATTGTCAAATGGGCCGGAGACCTCCAGTGGTGGTTGCTACATAGCAAACTGGCCACTGGCACTCTCGTCCACCACAAGATCTAGCTGGATCTGTGACCTGTCCCTTTTTCCCCAGGAGAGGTAAAAGCTTTTATTCCATGCTTTCCTGGGGTGCCCCTGGCTGCTGCTGCTCTTTGCTGCCCTCAGCACCTTGTTTGAGGCACTGGACTTGGACGTCTTAGAGACTATATCTTTGTTTTCTTTTCCATAGCAGGCAGCTAAGGGGGTGTCATCTGCCTGGCCACTTTTCTGCCTGGTCAGGCCAAGGTGGCCACCCTCAAGAGCCACAGGAATTGGATTACTGGGGCTGGTTCTAATGATGCCCTGTGACTTGTTCAGTTCTTGGTCTAGACTCACCTGTCTCTGGGATCAAACATGCAGTCCTCCAGTGGACAATACTCACCTTCCAGGAATGTTGGGTCATTCGGTGCTATGCAGCATTGATGGTGGTTGTTTGGTCCTCATGTTGTGATACTGCGCCCCCCCTCCCCCCACCACCCTCCCCAGGATGCTGGCAAGGGTCTTAGCAGGTTGATGTTGTACTGGATGTTTTTGTCTTAGACTGTGACGGTAGACCTTGCAGGGCCAGGCTATGTCTTTTGTACATGGGCCTCTGTGTGGGTTGTCCGTCATTGTATTCTTACCCTCTTTCCCCACTAATAAAAATTTATAAAAGTCTTTCTTTCTTCCTTTCTTTCTTTCTTTTTCCCACCCTTTTTTATCTAAATAACTTGCACTGCAGCTTCAGCCCAAGTCCCCAGGGCTAACTTTCCTTTTGAAGTAGTCCATAACTCTGCATCTTACATTTTAGCTTCAAATATGAAACTTTATCACATGTTGTCAGAAAAATCTATGTACAATATCTGATATATAATGTATCATCTGCTGACTATAGCAAAAACATCCTCAAAGGATTCCAATAGCTTAATGAGACATGATAGTCTTTGTTTAATACCACAATAACTATTCTTTCCTTAACCAAATCTCTCCTTTTCAAGAGATTTTCTTATTCTTCTTTAAGAGTTCAGAAGATGTTGTTTACATCACATTATTTCTCTCCGTGGATGTATGTATGCCTAGATGAATACACCTAGATATTATTGCCTCAATTAAACTCAAGCAGATAGACACCTCCTGTGAAGGTCCCACTGAAGGTAATGAGTTTCCCTGAGGGAGCAAGGGACCACCTCCAGGGATCCTGCAAGAATAAAGAATTGAACTTTAAAAAACAAATTGGGAAATACTAATGCAAAATTTCAAATTAAATTAGCCATGTTTCACATCCTGTATGTTTTAATGTACTCTGTTGGATAAGGCTTAGGACCGGTTCTATTCATCGGTTTCCCAGGTGACTTTACTTATTTCCCCTCTCCAGGCCTCTGTTTCCCCATTTGATGTATTTTGTAAAACACTTTGAGGTCTATAAATGAAAAATGGCACACAAGAGCCAGGTTTTATTATGCTGTTATTAATTAAGAGGCATTACTATTATTATTATTAATAGTAGCAGTAGCAGTAGATTCATAGATGTTAGGGGCTGGAAGGGAACTCATGAGATCATCAGTTCCAGCCTCCCTGCACTTGGGCAGGAAAGACTGATGGGGTCAGATGACCCCGGCAAGGTGCACATACAGTAATTTTTTTAAGATCTCCAGGGTAGATGATTATACCACCTTTGGGGGGAGTCTGTTCCAGTCCCTGGACACTTGAACCTTAAATAATTTTTCCTTGTGTCCAATCTGAAGTGACCTTCTAGCAGTTTGTGTCCATTGTTCCTTGTCTTCCCCTGGAGAGCCTTGGTGAACAGATGCTTCCCCAGGCCCTGATGTATGCTCCTCATATACCTATAGGCTGCTACCAAGTCCCCTCTAAGTCTTCCCTTCTCCAGGCTGAACAGTCCTATGTCTTTCAGCCTCTTCCCATATGGCTTGCTCTCCAGACCTCTAATCATATGCATGGCCCTCCTTTGGACTCTCTCAATTGTTTCCACATTCTTCTTGAAGTGCAGTGCTCAGAACTGGACATAGTGCTCCAGGTGTGACCTCACCAAACTGAGTAGAGTGGGAGGATTAAATCTTTAGACTTGCTTGAGATGCATCGGTAGATGCATGCCAGTGTTTTATTTGCTCTGCCAGCTATGGCACTGCATCGGTGGCTCATGTTCATTCTGTGGTCTATCAAGACCCCCAGGTCTCTTTCAGTTGTGGTGCTGGCAAGTGTAGCACCACTGAGCCTGTAAATGTGTTATGGATTATTTTTTTTCCCAAATGGAGTACAGTACTTTACATTTCTCTTTGTTAAACATCATCAGGTTTTGATCCACCCACCTTGCAAGCTTGTCCAGGTCAGCCTGTATCCCTAGCCTGTCCTTCAGTGTAACAGCACTCCCCCAGAATTTGGTGTCATCTGTGAACTTTGCCAGTAGATTTCATAGATTTCATAGACATTTGGGCTGGAAGGGACCCTGGAGGATCATTGAGTCTAGCCCCCTGCCCCAGGGGCAGGAAATCAGGAGGTATCATAGTATCCCAGCAAGATAAGCACCCATATGTGTCTTGAAGGCATTCAAAGTGGGTGCTTGAACCTCCTCCGGAGGCAGTCTATTCCAAAATTTGGGGGCTCAGACAGTAAAGAAGTTCTTTCTTATTTCCAGCCTGAATCAGTCACAGTGGAGTTTGTAACCGTTTGATCTTGTCATCCCTTGTGGTGCTCTGATGAACAGACATTCCCCCTGATAAACTTATAGGTAGCCACCAGATCACCCCTGACCCTGCACTTTTCCAGGCTGAAGAGTCCCATGACTCTCAGCCTCTCATCCTAAGGTCTGTTTTCCTGACCTCTGATCATGTGCATGGCTCTCCTCTGCACCCTCTCAAGCTTCTCCACATCCTTTTTTAATTGTGGAGCCCAAAACTGGATGCAGTACTCCAGCTGCAGCTTCACCAAGGCTGAGTACAATGGGAGAATGACTTCCCGGGATTTGCTTGAGAAGCATCTATGGATGCAAGCCAGAATTTTGATCGCTTTACTAGCCGCAGCATCACATTGAAGGCTCATGTTCATCTTGTGGTCAATCATGACTCCCAAGTCCCTTTCATCTGTAGTGCTAACCAGCGTAGCACTGCTGAGCCTATAAGCATGCTGCAGGTTTTTTCCTCCCAAGGTGGAGAACCTTGCATTTTTTGGTGTTGAACACCATCAGTTTCTCATCCGCCCATTTCATGAACCTGTCAAGATCTGCCTGGGTCACCCTCCTGTTCTCAGGTGTGGATGATTTACCCCAGAGTTTGGTGTCACCTGCAAACTTAGCCAATCCGCTTCTGACACCAATGTCCATATCATTGATGAAGATAATAGTATAGGACCTAGGACAGAGCCTTGAGGGACCCCAGTGGTGACCATGCACCAAGATGATTGGCTTCTGTCAACCACCACCCTCTGGGTCCTACCGCAGAGCCAGTTCCCCAGCCAGCGGATCGTGGTGAGGTAGTTCTTCTGTATTCTGTAAGACTTCTGTATTACTGACTGACAGTACGCTTTTAACACCTGAATTCAAATCATTGATGAATATGTTGAAAATCACTAGTCCAAGTACTGAACCCTGAGGGACACCACTGGTCATTCTATGCTGTGTTAACTCAGTTCGGTCTATTTATACTCTGCAGTTCCTAACTCACAGGCAGTTTCCTAGCTACCAGACTGTAAAGTTGTTGAGGCCTCAATTTCCCAATTTTACCATGAGGACATTTTGGGAGACTAAGTCAAAGGCCTTTTTGAAATCCAAGTATATGACATCAACCTCATCTCCCTTATCCAGGTGGCAAGTTACCTGATTGTAGAAGAAAATGCGCTTCATCAGGCATGATGTGCCCATAATGAAGCCATGTTGGCTGTCCTTTAGAATACTGCCTTCAGTTAAGCATTCACTAATGGATTCTTTGTTTTTTTTTCCCAGAGTTTTTCCAGGAATTGAGGTCAAACTGATGGCTTATAATTCCCTGGGTCCTCCTTCCTTCCTTTCTTGAAGATAGGCACCACATTGGCCTTCTTCCAGTCTTCTGGAAGCTCTTCTGAGCACCACAAGTTCTCAAATAGCTTTGCCATTGGTCGCATGATGATGTCGGCCAATTCTTTCAGCATTCTCAGGTGTAGTTCATCTGGTTCTGCTGACTTGTAGATTACCGAGCCTCTCTAGATGTCCCCCCACAAGATCTTCACCAACTATGGGTGGGGGATCATCCCCACCTTGATCATCTCATATCCTGTCATGCAGGCTAACACTCTTGGACTATGGAATACTGATGCAAAGTATTCATCTAGGAGTTCAGTTTTCTCCTGCGTGTCAGTTATCAGCTGTCCCATTTCATTTAGCAGGGGTCCTACGTTTCACTTATTTTTTCATTGACTCCCTACATATCTAAAGAAGGACTTTTTATTGTTCTTGATTCTTGTTGCCAATTTGGATTTGGTTTCTGCCTTTGCTTTTCTAATCCACTCCCTACAAGTGTGGGTTATTGCTGTGTACTCCTCCTTGGTAGTAATTCCTGACTTCCATCCCTTATAAGCTTCTGTTTTCAATTTCAGGAAGTCCATGTCTTCTTTTTTGAGCCAAGGGGGTCTTCCAGCCCTTTTGCTACCTTTCTTATTAAAAGGAATGGACTTCCTTTGTTCTCCAAGCATCACATCTTTGAGGAATGATCACTGTTCTTTGACTCCCTTCCCCATCAGACCATGGTCCTGCAGGGCATCACCAAGCAATCTCCTAAGCTTGTAGACATCAGCTTTCCTAAAATCAGTAGTAGTAATAGTACTAGTAGTATTAGTATTGTTGTTATTATATTTATTTAACTGAGTACTGGTCAAAATCTGTTTTCTGAAATAAAATTTATTTGAAATGACTGAAAATCATCAAGATTTTTCTCCCTCTAAAATCAAATACAGGGAAAATGACATTCCTGTACATGCAATACTGACAAATCAATACATTTTTGCGATCTTATACTTTCAAGTATTTTGTGATTATATATTTTTAATGAATGTTTGCATTTAAACAATTTTATAGTTTCTTAAATTAATTAAATGTTGGTTTATAATTTTGGCACTTAATGATCTCAAGTAAACTGCTCTATTGTGGTTGTTGGGTTTTTTTTTAACTGTAGGCAGTTTCCTGTCAGTCAGGTAATATATTTGTACATGTTAGTGCGCATACTCCATAAATTTTTCTGGCCCAGAACAACTGTTTATGGAGTTGTCAGAGTAACTTGTACAAATGCCTTTCCAAACTTGAGTTAATAAAAATGTTAATGTAGACATAGCTTTCGGCTTTTACATTTACAGTTCATTGACAGGACTGGTTTCAGATGGGAAAGTTCTCCTTTGCTGTTGATAATAGCAAAAGAAATTTCCTCCTCCAGACAACAAGTGAACACCCTACTGAATAAAAATGGAATGTATGAGTAGACTCAAGGTGGGTTGAATTTTTCATTCCTTATATCAGAACCCTGAGCTTTAACAAACAGCCCCCCTAATCCTTGGTAGTATCTCTCATTATAGATAATATATCTAACATCAATCCTATTAGTTGCATATTTCTGTTAATATGATCAGCAGTCAAAAATCATTAATTAGAAACTGTCATTCTTTGGCTTCATGTTTAACACTCTATTGAGATTACTATGGTAATGCATGCTTCCCCTAATATTATTCTTCAGAGCATCTGCAAGGAAAGAAAGAATTATTTATTTTTCAAGGTTATCCCTGTAAACTGTAATTCCAAACTGCCACGGCATCAGAGGAAAGGTCCTCTCAGGGATCAAAAACTCAGTAAAAGAGAGGAAGCCAAGATTAAGACAAAATTGACATTTTTCACAATGGAGGGAAAACAGGGAAATCTTTCAGGGATTTGTGCTGGGACCTGTGTTCTAAAACATATTTATGATCTAGAAAAGGGAGTAAATAATGAAATGGCAAAGTTTGCGTATGAACCAAAATTATAGATAAGTTCAAATCTGGTGAAGAGTTATAGAAGTGTTTCATAAAACTGTATGAGTGGGCAATGAATACAGTGGCAGATTGAATTCAATATTAATTACAGTGAAAAGTAATAAGTATGGGGAAAAAATTACTTTAATTATGTATACAAAATGGTGGACCCTGAATTAGTTGTTACTACTCAGAAAAGTCTTGGAGTTCTCCAGTAACATCATCTAAATCAGCTGAATCAGAAGTAAAAAATGTAAATAGATTATTAGGACTCATTTGAAAAGGAATTGAAATAAAACAAGAAACATTACTATTCAGTTATCTAAATCAAGAGTGCAGTTACCTCTTGAATACTAGCCACCCCATCGCAGAAAGGCTGTAGTAGAACCAGAGGCATAACAATGCAGGGGGGCAGCAGCCTTACCCATGCCGAGAGCTCCTAAACAGTCCTGCCTGAGCTGCTACCTCCATGTGGGCTCTGGCTGTTGCTTTTAAATCAACAGCATCCAGGGACTGTTTTAGAGTTCCCAGCATGGCTATGTCAGGGCATGGACTCAACTGGGTTTGGGGGCAATTATGGCACCTCTCTCTAGGCCTGTGCAAGCCGGCAGCGATCCAATCCGGCTTTGGATCCAGCCACTTTGGATGGCAGTGATCTGATCTGGAGCTCTGGACTGGGTTTCCGCCTTGATCCAGCTGAAGCAGCTCCGAAGCTTCGGCGCCACCTTGGAGATCTGGCCATAGGGTATAATGGAGGAATCAATGAAATATCTATAACTTTGTTGTTTTTTGTCTTATTTTGATAAAACTTGCAGGAATGATAGTGTCTGCTGAGAGCATGAAATGTACCAAGTTTCTAAAAGATTGGTATAGGGGTTTGGGGGGAACTGTACCCCAAATTCCTGAAAGCCAAACTCATGTCATGGCTGTAGGTTACACCACAGGGTGGGTGAAAACTTCAGGGGTGGTCTCCCCTGGTGAGGCCACAGAGTCTGACAAGTTTCAAGAAGTTTGGTGAAGGGGTTTGGGGGGAACTGCACCCCAAATCCTTGAAAGCAAAGCTCATGTCATGTCTATGTGTTACACCACAGGGGGCAGAAAACTGCAGGGGTGGTAGCTCTTACTGAGGCCACAAAGCCTGCCAAGTTTCAAGAAGATTGGTGCAGGAGATTGGGGGGAACTGCACCTCAAGCTGTGGACAAGCAAAACTTGTGACATGGGTGACACTGGATGTGTTAAGGCACAACAGGGTGAAAGCTGCAGGCCTGCTAGCCCCTGCTGAGGCCATGAAGCCTTCCAGCTGTCGAGGAGATTGGTACAGGGCTTCTGGGTTTTGGGGCCCTGCATCCCTAGTTGCTGACAGGCAAAACTCGTGCCATGGTTGCTTGTGGGACTGACTGTGTCTGTCTTGGGGCAGTTGATTGTTTGTATTGATTCTTTCCTCTCCTTAGCCTGGTTTTGTAGGTGCTAATTGATGGTAATTAACTGGCTACATTAGCTAGGCCCTGTGTATTGAGCTGGTCCTTGAGTGAATTATGATTGATTGGTAACTGGTAACACAGTAGTTTAGCAGCCAGGCCTACAGTAGTGTCTCCCATGCCCCAAGACAGAGACAGTCAGTCCCACAAGCACCCATGGCACGAGTTTTGTCTGTCAGCAGCTAGGGCTGCAGGGCCCCAGAACCCCCCTGTACCAATCTCCTTGATAACTAGCAGGCTTTGTGGCTGCAGCAGGGGCCACCATCCCTGCAGCTGTCACCCCGCTGCACCTTAACACATGCAGTGTCACCCATGGCATGAGTTTTGCTTGTCCACAGCTTGAGGGGCAGATCCCCCCAAACCCCTTCACTGATCTTCTTGAAATTTGGCAGGCTTTGTGTCCTCAGTATAGGCTACCAGCCCTGTGGTTTTCACTCCCCTATATTGTAATGTCTAGACGTGACATGAGTTTTGCTTTCAAGAATTTGGGGTGCAGTTTCCCCCAAACTCCTGCACTGAACTTCTTGAAATTTGGCAGACATTGTTATCTCTATAGAGTATACCAGCCCTGAAAATTTCATCCAAATTGGACAAAAAACAACAAAGTTATAGATATTTTATTGTTTCTCCATTATACCCTATGGCCGGTTCTCCAAGGCGGCTCCAAAGCACTTTGGAAGGTCCGAACCACTTCGGGAAACCTAGCGAGGCCAGCACCTTGACCCGGACATGCTGCTTGAGACCCTGAAGCATCTGAAGCTTCTCTGGATGCGAAGCTCTGTCCGAAGCCTGGCACAGCCCTACCTCTCTCACCTACTCCCACCTACACTACTGAAGTGACCAAGGGGAAATATAGTAGGGGTCTATACAACCATGAATAGGGATTTATTACTATCTGCTACTTCTCATAATATGACAACTAGGGGGCACACAAAGGTCAGGGGTATAGCCTCATGCTCAAGACATCTCTAAAAATATAACCAATGGTAAATGGGAGTGTAGCACAGATGGCAGATCACCTTATATCTTCCCTGATTGTTATACTCTTCTGCTAAAGGCTCCACCTTTGCCAGTGTAAGACACAGGATAGCTTGCTGGATAGAACTTTGTTATGACCCAATATGGCAGTTCCTATGTAGAGACATAATATTTTTTATGCAAATTTTGTTTCTAGAATACAACTATGCAGTACTTTGGGGTTAAAAACAAAACCAGCTAACCAACCAACCAACCAACCAACTAAACAAACAAAAACAAACCAGCCATTATTTTGCAAGCACTCAGGTCAGAATTCTGTGGCAGATTATCCTTTGACTGATATCACTGTCTCCCATTCTATTCAATACAGATGTAGAACAACTGGGGAATTTATAAAGAAGAGATGCATAGAGTCAGTTATTAGAATAGCTGATGACACCTGTTTTTTTTTTCCTACCCAGTGACTTCAATGCAGTGCTCTTCAAAATATAGTAAAAAGCTCTTCTAGGTAGAGCAAAACTAGCATCCATTTTATGAATCGACTTTTAATCAAATTCTGTTTTGGGGATATTTCCCTTTTACCCTGAATTTAAGAACAGATGGATTTTCATTTGAGTACCAGGCCAAGTTCTTATATTAACTTTGATTTTAATGTTCTGCCACACCCCAAATGCTATACAAGGAAATTATGTTTTCTTTAATTAGTATAAACATGTATTAGATTTTGCCATTTTTCTTAACAATTAATATTGCCATATGCTACAAATAATTCCATTAATCTGATTTGGGTTTCTAGATGGATTAAGGTACTCTTAAGGATGACAAGAGGGACTTTCATTGTGGGACTTTCTGTATTTTTCTTGGAAAGCTCTATGAGATACCCTATTTCTATCCTTCATTATTCAGTATAAAACTCTAGTAACTTCATTGATATTCATTAGTGTAACTGAGGTCATTATGACCCTGTGACATTTTTAACCACTGGGTGTGAGGAAACTTATAAAACTGTGTATTAAGTATATTTCTCCTTTTTATGACTGTTCTTTAGTGCTTTGGAAAGGCTGTATGAAATCTAGATTTATGGCTTTGTCAGTATTTTACAAGACCCTAATCTTTGAACAATCATTTTGAATTTTTCTGCCAGCTTTTTTTTTTTTTTTTTTTTGTCTCTAGATATTTGGTTCTTGAATTATGCAGATATTCCTCTTTTTATCTGTATAAATACATGGACAAGGATGGCTTAATATTATTCCTATTTCCTTATCTCCTTTCTGTAAATTCTGATATCTTTACTAAGACAGATGATTTTTTTTCATTTTGACATTTGTCTCAAGTTTGCAGTTACATGCTCTTCTCATTTTTTTTTATTTTGTACATATTGTATCATTAATGATTTTCATTGCTTTGTTCTTTAATTTCAAGAGGATGGCCCTTTATTACTTAATATGATTCAACTATACTGCATACTGCATAGTCTTTTAGTTTACAGCCAAGACAAGCTGGGGAAACAAAAATTAGCAGACTTGCAAGGGAGGGGGGCAGGTGAGTGGGAAACAGAGCATTTGGGAAAAGGAAATGTGTTCAAGACAAGGAATGGTAAAGAGATGTTGAGGAGAATGGATTATCTTGCTAAATTCATTGGAAATATACTTTATAACCATAAAAGATACTTTTGAAAACTGTGTAAAAATGTAATGAACCCAAGGAGACTCAATTGTTTGTCTTCAGTAGGAGACATTTGGGGTCCATCCAAATAAGTGTGTACATACTGTGGCACTGCAGAGATCTATCTGCAGTGCCACAAGCCACATGCGCCACACATACAAGCCACATGCACCACACATGCTAGCATTCACTGTGCTGATAATTTGCAGCACAGCAGTTTT
The DNA here is from genome assembly GCF_000455745.1 of Alligator sinensis. Taxonomy (NCBI): domain Eukaryota; kingdom Metazoa; phylum Chordata; order Crocodylia; family Alligatoridae; genus Alligator; species Alligator sinensis. The sequence continues at coordinate 1,934,594 of NW_005841978.1, read as the reverse complement.
TGTGATACTGGGAGATCCCAATGCCAAAAAAACTCATGCCAAAAAAAATGCAGGGTGGCACATGTGGCTGCAGCATGTACCACTCAAAACTGGAGCCTGGCTGGCTGTAACCACACTCCAGGTGCCGGCTAAGCTCCATGTGCCTGGATAGCCACTGCTGGAGCTCTGGGAGGCACTCAGGAGCCCAGGTAAGGCTGCCAGAGACAACCCAGGTGCTGGCCCTGGCCTCCCCTAGCCCACCCTGGGCAGCTTGTCATGTGCCAGAGTAAGCATGCACGGGTATTGCTGGGGGACAAGTAGCAGTGATACAACTATGTGCTGCTGATATTTTTCCTCTGGGAAACACATGTATATGCCCATCTGGATGCACCCTTGAAATCCAAATCAAGTACTGCTTTCCTGTTTTAGATTATCTAAGGTTTTCTTAATTCTGTTGGCCCCTTCATCAGTTTACATATAATCTGAAAACTCAAAAGCACTGAGTGACACTTTGAGGTTCTTAATTATATCATCAGTCTTCCATGGTGATGTCTTGCCCTAAGTTTAAGTCAATGATAAAATACCCAGCTGGCTTCAGTGGAGCCAAGATTCCAATTTGCCTTTTCCACATATGATAAGATATCAAAACAATATCTGTGAAACCTCCATTTCTTCCTCCTCATCATCTTCTGTTAATGATACACTATGTAAAACCACAGCTTGGTGATCCCGTGCATTCTCTATTGATAAACCAACTTTTGTGAAATCCTTTAGAAAATAAATCTCTGATTTATTTGGGTTTTCCCTCTTCTCTGTCCCTTCACCCTCAGCCCCCACAATGCTCTTTACAAGAGAAAACTTCCTTTGAAAATCTAATTTTCCTTGCCTAATGGTGAAGTTCATCTTTTCACCTCACCCTGCTTTGCATAACCACAACATAGACTTTTGAATTGTTTAACTTGCTTATAGAGGACAATGCAAGCTGAGCAACTTTCTCCCTTGGTAAAACCCAGGCAATGTTAAAATTTTTCCCTACCTTGTGGTGTTTTTTTAAAGAAATACAAATATGATAGGATAGAGGAAAGAACAGACTGCCGGAATCACTTAGAACACTTTATGCTTCAGATAAAAGGGCTACGGAGATAAACAGATGAAGCACTGCCCTGCTCTGAGAGGGAGAATTGAGGCCAAATTCAGTGGAAGGAATTTCAATTGTAGTAGAAGAAAGTAAAATTCACAATCTGGGTACAGAGCCAATCTTCTTAAGTACTTTGTACTTTGACAGACTAGTCCAGCCCTCCTTCCTAACCAAAAGATAAGCCTTTAAAAGAGGATGAACTAAAATTTCTCCCTCTGAGCAGCCTCCAAGGTTGTTTCCTGCTTCCAGTGTTAACCCATTGGGATGATGGATCAGAATTAAACCATTCAATATGTTAATATTATTTTGATTAAATAACCTGTATGCAAGGCCACTTGCTTCTCTATGGGCACATATTGTAAATTATCTGTGCAAAAACTGTTGACATTATCCTCATCATGGTAATATAAGACCCATGGTAGCTTTGCACCTAATAGACTATTTAGATAGACATAGACAGCTATAGCACAAGCTTTTGTGCACTGAAACTAATACCAGACATTATATTTAGTGCATCATACCTCAAATGTGATAAGACTAGGACTTTTGAATAAAATTTACTGAGCATTGTGACTCTACATGTTCCTTGAATGTGGTATATTTCTAGAAATATGTATTTTTCCCTCTCTTTAAATTCTCATAATTTTTCCTCTCTCTGGTCTTAGTGGGAAGTGTTTCTGGAAATGAGAACTGAAAGTTGAATGCAGCAGAAACTTTATTGGGGCTGAGACTCCTTGTCTTTGCCTTTCAGCATTCGATGTAATAAGAAAAAGCAAAGTTTTCTTTGTCAGTAACTCTGGAATATTCTTGTTCTAAAGGGATGCTGTGCCCAGACATTTATGGCATTCTTTCATACATTTGTTGCTATTTTAATTATAGTGCTTGAGTGATTCAAATACATTTTGTACATTTGAGGAAGGATAAGATGGTTTCTTAGCTCAGCTTTAGGATTATTTATGTGGGGAGGTTACGGTATTGGTTTATAATTTTATTTTTATTTGTTTACTATAAAGAAGCCTAACGGCCTTTAATCAGAGATGCTTGCATATTAAAACTATTTTTATTATTACTTGGAAGTTAATTACTGTTGGGAAGACCTAAATATACCTTATCATCAGCAAATCCAAGACTATTCCCATTTAGTACCTGTGTCTTCACGTCATTTCTAATACAAATTTTGGTACATTTCAAATTAAAATTCTGGGCACTTATGTCTTGCAACAAAGGTTATAAACATGACAAAGACTGGAGTACAAAAGACTAGAGAACAACAAAATGAGATCTTTTCTCAGAGAATGGATAATACAGGACTAGCAAATTATACTAAAATTAAACTATTCTCATTACAGACTCTTCCATGAGTCCTCATGATACTCCAAAAGACAATAAAGGCTGATTTTACATTGATTAACAGTTATGACTTTCTGCCATAAAATGCAAAGCTGCTTGAGAGTTTTAGGATCATACTAAGAAATGAATACCTGTAATATGTACTTTATATTCTATTGCCTCCTCAGACTGAAAAGACAAACAAAAGCTTTGCTTACTTTTGAATAGCCTGAAACAGGGTTATTTGTTCTGCTTCATGTTTTATCTCTTTAGTTACTCTTTTATCATGAAAAGATTGGCTCACCTTATTCTGTAGACCTTTACTCCTTAAGTCTTTTCATTCTTGGAATTCTTCTAGTATAGATAGCTTTGTTTAAGCATTATAGACCAAAGGTGAAACCCTGCCTCCATTAAAATCAATGGAAGTTTTGCCATTGATTTCTGTGGAGCCAGGATGTCACCTCAGATGCACAAAGGGTATAGCAGTCTCATAATGCCCAAATGCAGAGGCTGCTTATAATAGGGACATGTTTCTTTTAGAGAAAGGGAATAAACAGAATTCAGTGTTTCTAAGTAATCAAGAATTCAGTGTTCATGGTCAGTGATATGAACCCATAATCCTGGTTAAGGATCTGCTAACATTTTCATTTTCACACCTATTTCAGTTATGGATGACAGTAAGTCTTCCATGTGTTCCCATGTCTCTCCCTTTCTTATTTTATTGTGGTCATCAAACATTTACATCAGAAAAGCCTGAGCCATAAAAGTATTGCATAAAAATATTCTGAATAAAAGTAAAATCCTCAAGGGTGAGGAATGTTTAGAGGTCAGGCTCCAATTCCCTTGTTCTTTAGGGACAGATACTCTGATATGATACATGACATAGCACAACATTTTCTGGATTCCTAATGAAGGATCATAGCGTTTGCAATTTGAAGTGATAACAAGATAAGGCATAGTAAGCATATGGCTTCAGCTTAATTGAACTGTCTGTCCTTTGTTGAATTCAGCCAGACTCTTACCATTACTAAAAGTAATTGATAGTGATTTAACAGTTGTAAGTCAGTCTATTGAAGGTAGATTTTCTGGTTCCTTTAAAAAAAGAAAAAGACAACTCTGTCCACCCCCCCACCCCCCATTCCCTCTTATTTCTGGTTTGTTCTGGTACCTTATCCATCAGCCATGCTGAGCAGGAGGGAGAGAGCCCTGTATTTGCAATGCAAGCAACCATCTTAAAACAGTGGGCTAAGTTTTGTCCAGTCTTCCATGAAACTTCAACAGAGTTCCAAACAGTGAAAGTCAGGGAAAAAAATAGCTCTATTTTATGTCCAAAGAGTTAAAAAGTTGAAAAATCATATTTATCTCATTTTCTTGTATTTAGTTATGCTACTGAGAACTGCAATAACTATCATGGCGGGGAGGTACAGCTGAGGCGCTAGCCTAGGAGTGGGCAATTATTTGGGCTGGAGGGCAACTTAGGGAGTTTGGGTGAGCTGTCAGGGATCAGCATCCCCCTCCACCCTCTCACAAGACCTCAGCAAAAGTCACTAAGTGGCCCGCCAGCCCAAATAACCTTTGTTCCCCACTTCTCCTTGCCCCCTTCCCCTGCCTTGAGTCCCCAGCACTCAGCTGGGCCAGTACCATGATGTATTCCTGCACACTGGCTCAGGCCGCATGGATGCAGTTGGGGCGGCTCCTGCCTGAGCCAGCTACATGCCAGGAACTTCGGGTGGGGGTACAGGGAGAAGGGGGCTGAGAGCTGTGGGTTATCCAGACCTAGCCACACTCCAGACTGGTGACATGCTGTGTTCCTCTCTTCTCCCTGCACCTCCTCACCCACCCTGAGTCTCCAGCACGCGGCTAGGCCAATACTGCACTATGTTACCACACGCTGCTTTGGGCCACATGGGTGCCGCTGGCACAGCTCCTGCCCAACCTGGGCATGTACCAGGAACTCAGGGTCGGACACTAGCCACACCACCTGCTCCAGTTGCGCCCAGATGGCACAGCCTGAAGTGGTGCATGGGAATACAAAGTGACACCAGAGCCCATGCCCCTACTAGGTCCTGGCCCAGCAAAGCCTGGATAACCTGTGGCTCCTGGACCTCTTCTCCCTGCACCCCTTCCCGCCCAGCAGGGAGAACCCTACCTGAGCTTTGACTCACCAGGCGCAGGGTGAGAGTAGTGCACAATCAGTCTCACTGGGCAGAAGCCTGGCCAGCAGCTCAGTGCCTCCTGCCTTGGAGTGAACACTTGGGGGCTGGGGGTGAGACAGGGTGGGACAGCCAAGGAGGGAGGAAAGTGCTAGCTGCTGCTGCTGCTGCAGCAGCTGGTTGGCATGGGTGAGGGAGAAGGGTGAGGCGCACAAAAAGCCAGGGCAGCTGCGGGCCAGATACAATTCTCTTTCAGAGGAGGAGCCACAGGCTGGGTAAAATCATTTGGGGGGCTGGATTCAGGCTGCACGCCATATTTTACCCAGCCCTGCTCTAGCCCCAGGTACCAACTTAGGTAGGAAGTGAAAAATACCACTGCCTGGGTGGCTACAGCTACTGTTTCTCAAACTGCAGCAGCCTCTAGGCTGCCCAGTTGTATGGTGGATAGTTTTGCTTTCACAAACCTCTATTCTTCTAGCTAGCAAAATTCCTTGTGAAGCCTCTGGCAACTTCAACTGCATAAACATTTCAGGATCAGGACCCCATGGTATCCAGTACAAGATCACCCATTGCCATGAGGACGCGTATAGAGGTGTATTCCAATGTCAAAACTATAATGCAAAGCCCTAAGGAGTAGCACTCCCAAAAAAGCCAAAATAAAAATATCCTTTACTTATTACGTTAGAATCATTAGACTGATCCATGCAGAACTTTTTCAAACTCACCTTATTTGTTCCTTTGGAGCTTGTGCAGTTTTATAAATCAATAATAAGGGATGTTTTTGGCTCACCTGGCAATAAAGGCTCCTTTCAACCTATTACAAGCTATTCTACCAACAAATACCCAGAGGCTCTTAAACCTAATTTGTCTTCTTGGCAAACGTACAATGGCTCTGAGTTTAAAATCTTTATGAAATGTTTATTGAAAACTGAGCGGTTTGTCTGCACAGTACTTTTAAAAGTAAAATAACTTGATATTATTGGGGTGGGGAGGAGAGGAGTTCCCCCTTCTTAGAAATCTACATTGTCATTTTCTATGTTGTAAACCCAAGTGTTCAGGCAAATCAACCCATGTGATTATCACAATAGATATTGAGTGGTATCTGCACTAGTTGAGAAAGGACCAGTCTGGATAGAATCAGTCTTCTTTTCCCAGGGTCCATTCCCCAGCTCCTTCTTGTCTCCCTGCCAGAGCTAGCTTTCTGAGTTTTTCTTATAACATCCCTGTCTCATGTTGTCTCATATGACTTCTAGATTATCCATGGAGCCTACACACGTGTAAATATAACATAGTGTAACTAATCTGCATCTCAGTGCCATAAATTACTTCTTTATTTTTTATTATTATTTAGAACAGAGCTGTTCAGCTGGTGATTTGCAAGCTGTATGTGGCCCCCAAAGGGTTAGCATACATCCCACGGTCTCCTGTCTGGCCACCACTGCCTCTACCCCTTCTCCCACTGTTAAATATGTCCTGCCATCTGTATTCATTGAGCTTCTCTACCGTCCTCTGGCTTCTACTTTCCACCTCTGCTCTTGGAAGTGCAGAGCAGTGCAACAAGAGGGCTTGGAATGCCACAGCTCATATTTTCTTATATTCTGTAATCATGTCATATCTCAATTTTCTGTCTGATAAACTAAACCAGTTTCACAGTTTCATAGTAATTTCATAGTAGTTTGGGATCAGAAGGGACCTGAACAGATCATCTAGTCTGACCCCCTACCACTGGCAGGAGCACACGCTGGGATCACATGACCCCAAACAGGTGTTCATCCAACTTTTTTTGAATTTACCCAAGGTAGAAGCGAGGACCACTTTCCTGGGAAATTGGTTCCAGATCCTAGCCACCCTAACAGTGAAATAGTGCCTCTTAATCTCTAACCTGAACCTATTCTCCAGTAGCTTCTGGCCATTGTTCCTTGTCACCCCATGTGCTGCTGTGGGGAATAGGGCTCTTCCTATTTGCTGCCGATCTCCCCTAATGAGTTTGTAGGCAGCCACCAAATCCCCCCTCAGCCTCTGCTTGCTGAGGTTGAACAGGTTCAGGTATCACCTCTCTGGACCGGCTTGAGATGCATCTTTGGATGCATGACAAGGTGCGGTTGGCTTTGCTGGCTGCAGTCTGGCATTGGTGGCTCATGTTAATCTTGGAGTCAATAATGACTCCAAGATCCATTTCTGCCTCTGTGCTCACAAGGGGGGAGCTCCCCAGCTTGTATGTATGCTGTGGGTTCCTTCTCCCCAGGTGCAGCACCCTGAATTTATCTACATTGAACCCCATCCTAATACCATCTGCCCACTTCTGTAGTCTGTCTAAATCTAATTGCAGCCTCTCTCTCCCTTCGAGCGTGCCTGCCTCTCCCCACATCTTGGTGTCATCGGCAAACTTGGACAACGTGTTTTCCACCCCCTCATCCAAGTTGCTGATGAAGATGTTGAACAATGTAGGCCCCAGGACCGAGCCCTGGGGGACCCCACCATTCACATCCTGCCAGGTTGAGTACAACCCATCTACCACCACTCTCTGGGTGCACCCCATCAGCCAATTTTTGACCCATCCAACTGTGAAGGCATCAATGCCACAGTCGCTCAATTTATTAATGAGAATGGGGTGAAAGACAGTGTCAAAGGCCTCTTTAAGTCTCTCAAAGATATTTCTTTCTAGCCTTCAAATATTTTTATGGCTTTTTTGGATTGCTCTCCAGTATTTTAACATCCTTAAAAAACAAACAAAAAAACAGGTGTGTGTGTGTGTGTACACATACACACGCATACACACACACACATCTGGTGTGTGTGTATATACATATATATACACATAGATATATTCAAATATTTTTTATGGTTTTTTTAGATTGCTCCCCAGTATTTTAACATCCTTGAAATACACACACACATACACACACACACACATGTATTTCAACAAGGATGTTGAAATACTGGAGAACAATCAAGAGAAAGCCATAAAAATATTTGAATAAGTCTATGTATATGTATATCTATATATATACACACACAGGCATATTTATAGTGTTCTAGTAAATGTCTCAGTACTAGTGTTTATACAGTAAAAATCATCTCCCTATTGTCATTTGATCTGCTGAACTATCATATTAACCTTTTGTGTCACCACAACATAGTGGGAGCCCTTCTCTATTATGATTCCTAGATCCTTTTCACAGGATATGGTTCATAGAGCTGGCCTGAAGTCCTTCTTTGCAGTTGTATAACCATGCACTTGCCTATATTAAAATACATTTTGTTTGAATAGACCTAGCTTGTCAAGCAAAGAAGATCATGCTATATTACTTTCCTGTCCTCTCTTTACTTGCCATCACACCCATCTTGTATTTGGGGAAAAAAATATCAGCAATAATTGTGTATCTACTTTCAGATAATGTATGAAGGTATTGAATAACATTCCTAAAAAACTTTATTAGAAGCACCCTCATTCTTTATGGGGACAGATACTTTGTGTTTAATATAATTTAATTTAATTTATTAAATCAAGAGGTAAAAAATCTCAGAGCCTCCTTTTTTATGTTGAAAGGGCTATTATTAAAGAAGATCCTAGATGTAGAAGCTCTCTACTAGGGTTCTCTTTAATAAATAGAACACATAAATTAAGAGTCACGTATCCATATATGAAGATTGAACCGTTTAGATAAAGATCTTTTGGACACGCACAAAGAGTCAATCCTGAATATGGATAGAGAACATCTATATATTATAGCAAGTAAAACACATGGGGAGAATATTAGACCAAAAAAAAAAAAGGAAACATGGATCACTTTCCTCCTTCTCACCCCCTGGACGGATTGCTCACCTTTCCACCTTAATTTCCCAATCTGTAAAATGAGAACAATCTTTATGCTTATCTAGAAAATGCTTAAATATTTACCCATAAAACCTGCTCTAAAAGAGTTAACAGGTATCATTTATTTAACTATGTTATCCCACTTAATAACTGCAGTTGTAACTATTTGAAGTATATAATTATAAATAAAAGTGGAGTATGATATCTTCATTTACTTTCCCTCCTCATGGAAGAAGAGTCTGTAGTTAAGTCTCCCAAATTGTACCCTTTCACATATAGTTTGGGCTAAAAATCTGAAGTACTATTCTAAAGAGTGGTGGTGATTGGCTGGTATATCTATAGCAAAATCTTCACTTATATGCCTTTTACACTACATCCATTTCAAATACAGACCCTGATTCTGTTTAAGAGTTTTAAAAACAGAAAGGAAAAACAAAAGCCTCCTTGTGCATTAAAAATGAGGTCTCTCTGCCATGAAGATAAATGATGGTGGCAGAATAAATGATAAATCTGCATGGATAAGTTACAATGAGTTGATTAAGTTAATGGAGCCTGTGAGGAAAGAATCAGACAGAAAACTTTAAGTTCTACAATATAATGTTTTGGCAGAATTAGGGAAAGAGTAAACTTTTAACCAGTCATAAATTATAGTGATCTCTTTTTTGTTTAAATCTAGGGTAATTCTATAAGGTCTTAAAGTGTAAGATCTTCATGGAAGAGGCTGTCTTTTTCTGGATCTAAGTACTTCAAATTATATATTATAGTTCTCTACAAGGACCTTTCCTTGCACATAACATGTAGGTTTTTTTTAATGACAGAATCTATTAAAATTAGATTTCTCAGTATAAAAAACTATGAAGGTGGAGACTACTTATTTAATTTTACACATAATCGCAAGGATTCTGAAGAGGAAAACTGATCTTTCCTATCTTGATTTTAATGGCTTTGTATTAATTGTCTTGCTACATAAAACATTGCAGGTTTTAAAATACTAATAAAATTGATATAGTCAATATATACCAAACACACTGACTGCTGGTAAAAGTGTAATAACTCAGATTCTAAAGCTACCTTTCACAATGTTCAGATAGAATGCCCAGAACTTCCAAAACCCATAGTTGCTGAAGCTAAATCTGCTAACTTTGTAGCATTTGCTTTTTTTTAGTGACAGATTATTATGTTGTATTATGTTGTTATATGTTGTATTGGATACAACATATTGAGTTGTATCCAATACCCATAATATAAGCATTTACTCCAGATGAAAACAGAATTTAAATTATGGCACCAGTTACCCAGACATAGGACTTTTCTTTCTAGAGCAATCATGTTAATAACTTTACAAATATATCAAAATTTAAATGTATACTATTGAACCCAAATAAGATGGATTAGGTAAAGATTAGTCAGTAAGGTGTTTTTTTTTTCTCTCTTCCATTACCATTACATCTCTACAAAAAGTATTAGTGCTACATAGGGAGTGGCAGGGGTGGGGGGCAGGGGGAGGAGAAACATAAAAAATAGAAAAAGATAATGTAGACATGATGTTATAGGTAAAGGAATATTAAGTTATTTGTTTTGTTTTGTTTTTTCTCAGTGTTCTTTCCTGTACTTCCTTAACCTCACACAAATGAATTTCCTTTACTTATTTTATTATGTTCCATGTGACTTTTATCCATTGCTTACATAATATAAACTAATACAGGTTTGTTTCAGATCCTTATTATCAGTTGCAAGCGTGAGAGTTTGGGAAGATAAATATAGCAACTCTGTGACTTTATCACTTAAAGCTAAATAAGTCTATATAGATCAGGAGTTCACTACTTCTGTATGCAGTATTCCAATAGAAAAGAATAATTTAAACAATAAAAAGATTGAAGGGTGAAGAGCTCAAAAGTTAATAAATAAAAGTTCAAACTCACAATATTCTTTCCTCCTTTGACTGACACATTGGGAACAGTTTTCAATTACATCATTTCATATCCAAGAGAAGAGTTTTTGTAGGCAATATCTTTTATTGGACCCACTGTATGGTTGGGATAAGACATAGGCAAGCTTCTGAATGTGAAACCTTTAGAACATTTAGAATTTTGTGTACACTTCTGGTCACCATATTCAAGAACAATACAAAACTGAAACAGCTGCAGAGATGATCTTGATCTGGGGAACAGAAAACCTATTTTACTAGAGAAGAAAGAGCTCAGCTTGTTTAGACTAAAGAAACTGGCATTAAGAGGGGCATGATTACTCTTCATAAATCCATCAGAAGAGTAAGCACCAGGAAGGGAAGAAACTATTTTAGCTGTATAACATTGGCGGTACAATAGCAAACAGAGTGGCACAGCTGCCACATATAAACAGTAGCCCTTGCAGTGCTCTTTGGGCTTGTATCTGGCTAGGTTCTCCTTATTTAGCCTTAGTGCTCCTGTCTACCTTCATTGCTCCATGAACCTTGTTATGCACTTTTCCCTGCCTGGTTCCTACCTGAACTTTTTCTTAGCCTGCATCCTCCTTGCTTTTGTTCCTACGTGCTCCCTCAGTCTCCCTTTGCTCTAAATTTCTAGCGTGTTACCTCTTGAATTTGAACTCCTGGTCTGTCACCCTTGGGTCTGGATTTCTGGTTTATGATGCTATGCTTCTAATCCCCAGCATGTTTTAATTGTGCTTGTGACTGAAGATGGACTTCTAACTATCTGAGAAGAGAGGTCCTGGAATAACCTGGAGGCAAATAAAAAACCCCAATTGCTTTTAAGATGGATCTTGATCATATTGTGAAAGAGAAGGTAAGGTGTGATTACTTACGTTTGTAAAGGATTAGATTCAGTGATCCAGGAGATTCCAGGAAACCCTATGTTCTTAAGGGACTGAGCTATCCTGCACTCATAGGATATCAATAACTGTTATTCTGTGTTCTTAAAAACATGAGACAACTTTAATTCTAGCAATCATGAATATTTTTAGTCCTTTATCTCTGTTCCCCTCTGGATCTTGACCAAATCTCTCTCTGGTGCAAATACCTTTATCCAGGTCCTTCTCCATCATCCTTCGCTTTTTCTTAGATCCAATCTCAACCTAAAGCTTCTGTCCTTATTATACTCCTGTCTGTTCACTGTAGCAGGAAGGTTTAACTCCCTTCCTGAGGGATAACATGATGACACCAACAGGAAGTGGTCAGCCATCTTTGTGTGTGTGTTAGTTGTTGTAATAAAGCCTTTTTGAGAGCAAGAGGTCTTCCTGCCTTTTCCTGAGCTATGAAATAACACACTTACCACCAACTTGTATCTCCTGTTACCTAGCCTCTCTCCTCCAAGCCATTCTTTATTTCCTCTTCTCCTTTCTCCTCTGGTTCATCACACCACTTGGCATATGCAATTAATTCCTTCTTTCCATTCCCCACTCTCCTTTTCTCAGCCTACTGAAAAGCAGGCTTCTTTCTTTTCCTTTCTACTGTCACCAAAAGGATCCCAACAGGGGGAGCATTGATAGTACTAGAGAAATGCTCTTCCCACTTTTAGTTACTGTGTCTCTTGCAGCTGTCAAGAAGAGTAATTGGAAATAAAGTCTTGGTCACTCCTTTCAGCTTTGGGATACCCTCTGCAGATGAATCTTTGTACAATTGAACTGCAAAAATCCAACATATCATTCCAAAGACTATGCAAACAATGAACTTTTGGGACTTTAAAAATCCAAAATGTTCAAAGGCTTGGAAAAAGACATGTCTGATCCAAGGCAATCTCTCTGTTAACTTTTATCAAAGCCAAGACCTCAACAGAACAACTGAAAGAATTATATAAATTCTGCAAAACAAGGCCACATCTCTAATCTGGATCTCAGGAATATGTGAACAATTTTAGCAGATTTTTTTTTAAATAAAGAAAACTGCCAGAGGCAGACACCCACCACATCCGAAAACTTCAGTCTGAACAATTACTAGAACATGTTGGCAAAGTTATGAGAGACTGAAAACGGGTTTAAAATAGGAAGTTTCAGGCAGCCTACAATAAAATTTTAGTATATTACTTTGTGGATTATTTTTTAAGTAGTGAGTCTACATTTATATGACTCTTGAAGCTATTAAGTCATATTAACTGTTATAGTTTCTTATATCTTTTCACTGTCATGCTATGATTAAAGTAGGTCAAAATGTTAGGAAGGAAGTATTTGAAAGGATCCCTTTAAAAATCTGCGGGAGGAAAAATGTGTTAAAATACATCGAATGCTACAAATAATCAGCTTGTTTAAACAGAAATTTTATCTGAAGTTCGACAGAAATCTTACATATGCAGATGAGTGCAGAAAATAACTATTGTATGACACAGTAAAACATACTGGAGTCACAGCTATGTTATGTAAGTGTACCTCACTGTCAGACACTGTAGAAAATGAAAAGTTAGGTTTAGTATATTAGAATTATTAATTGTGTATGAAATTAATCATCAGTTTAGCTTTGAAGGAAGCGTGGAAAAAAGATTTATGTTATGAATCCATATCATGGATATGTTGAAAATTACATATGTTTAAGTTAATAAGCTCCGGTTTGTTGAACTATTGTTAAAGAAACTATTTTTTGTTAAACTATGGTTGATATATTCACTATACTAAGAATCTTGAAAATCCCTGCCTTTAAAAAGAAAAAAAAAATCTAGTCTGCCCTCAATAGGAAGATACAAATAGAATTATTATATGGAGACATATAGGAAATGGTAATAATTACTATGATTTGCATACCAAAATTAACATAATTGTTTTTAAATACTAATGGTTTAAAATCTCTGGTGAGTTTTGAACTGCAGTTGTAAAGAGTGTCAGTTACAAGAAAAAATAACAGTTCAGTTTCCCTGAAGATCCATCTTGCTAAAGACATAATTTATGTTTTGCGCTTAATTACTACTTAAAGACTATGCCATATATGTATCATCATAAATTTTATTTCTCAGAGGAGTAGGAAGATTTTAAATCATTTGAAGGAGTGTGAAAATGTTTATTTCACTTTCACTGTTCCTTGATACACCCTGGTCTCCATTTAGGAGGAAGCATATGTTCTGTTTGGATGTGCCTTTTAGAGGACATAAACAAACATCCTGACAAGAGATTTTAGTGGAATATTTTATGGTATGTCTATTCCTCTTCTATCTGTTCTGGGGAGCACTTCCAGGACAACATGTCCTGTGCTTTCTTTCCCACTGTGTATGCACCACATACCAAAATAAATTAATGTTGCATCACTCTTAAATTATCAGTTTCTGATGGGCTAATTAGAGTGCCACTGCACATACCTACCGTTGTTTTAAGAGCAACTGCATTACATTTTTGAAGCATTTAGCAAGTGTCAGTGAAGAGACAAATACACAGGATACGTTTTCATGGTGGTGTTCCCAAATACTGTCATATGCCCTGCATGATATTACATACCTGGGTGCATCTACACATGCATTTACTGCACAGGAAATTTACTAAACAGTAACTTACTGTGCAGGTTTAGGCCAGTGTCTACACAAACAGACATTAAAGTGCAGTAACACTGTGTGTGGACTGACTTGGGACTAAAGTTAGTTCCAAGTCAGTCCACACACACATTGTTACTGCACAATAAGGTGTCTACACGTGCTTTATTGCACAAATAATTAATTTGGCATAAATTTGATACCTGCATGATACAGGTATCTAATATATGCTCAAGTTGACATAAGTTTCCATATTTACTGTGTAATGTGGGCATTCATGTGTAGATGCCACCTGTACTGCTCAGTAATTTTTGGCTACTGCACAGTAATTTTGGTTACTGCACAGTAAATGTGCACATGTAGATGTGCCCACTGAGTATGAGTGCTACCACACCTGGTTGTTATATATACAGATTTCTCCTAACAGTTTTGCATGGAATTGTGAGTTCATAAAGTAAATGTTCTGAGTACTCTACAAAAAAGATGTCTAGGTATATGCCAGCAGATGGTGCTCAAGAATATGCCACTTTCTGTATGTTTTCTAGGACAAAAAGCAGTTACTGCTACTGTGCATAGCATATGTCTTCCAGAGTACAGCTTATTCCACAGAGCTCTAATCAGTAATGAGCTCTCATAAGAAAAGCATTTACAAGTGTTGGTTTTACAACAACAAAGTTATTTCAAAATATAGATCATTTTAAGGGTACAGATTTAATGATGGTAGCTCTAGGCTGGCCCAGTGCCCAAGGATCTATGCAGATATACTGCTACTATGCATTGGTATCTGCATTTCATTCCTGGCATTGTTTCACATTCTTTAACACAGGAAGAAATTACAAGTTTTATGAACATAAAGGTTTACCCTGGGAGAGGGGGTGGGTGGGATGTCTAATGTCACTCTAATGGCACTCCCTCTGTACAAAAACCTGAATAAGGTGTGCCTTGCAACACCACAGTTTTTGGGGACTGGTATGAGGGTTTTTGATAATAATAATGGGAGAGAGAGTAGATCTAGAAGGAAGGACCCCAAATAAAATAAAAGTAGTGTGTACTGTTCTCTCTGGTTCCAATAGAACCAGTGCGAGGCCACTGAATATCAGAGAGCTCTGAAAATTTCCATTAGAACATATTTTGGGTTGAGGCCATATAACCACAGTTTTTGGGGACTGGTATGAGGGTTTTTGATAATAATAATGGGAGAGAGAGTAGATCTAGAAGGAAGGACCCCAAATAAAATAAAAGTAGTGTGTACTGTTCTCTCTGGTTCCAATAGAACCAGTGCGAGGCCACTGAATATCAGAGAGCTCTGAAAATTTCCATTAGAACATATTTTGGGTTGAGGCCATATAAAAAGCCTACATCCATTGCCACTGCCCAGTTACTGCCTCATAAGCTGAGTAGCTTGTTTCATGGTATTGATACATTTTATTTGGGTTACTTTAGAGTAGAAAGGCTTACATTGAGGTCTCTAACCATGTTCACTCAAACCCTCATTAAATATACACAAAACAGTGGTATAAGAATTTTCTTTTCAAATCTTCTCATATTTATTCATCCATACACATTTGCTTCTTTTTTTTTTGTTGTTATTAAAAATGCTATGACCTATCTTAGAGTACTTCCTCTATAATGGATATTTACAACTAGCTACAAACTACCATAAATGTTAACAACTTATTTATCCCATAAGTCTCATGTAGGCATTTATGCATATATGCATATGTACATACAGATGTATATACATAGCTGCAGACGGGTGTATGTGAGAGAAAGTGTGTTATATGTATGCATAGACACACAAAATAGCTGTCTGACATCAAAGGCTGACTAAAATTTGCCCATTTCTCCAACCATCCATGCATACTGTGCTCATCACCATCGTAATGTTAAGCCTTCTTCAAGTTTGCAATATATATGCGAATCAAAACTTAATTTTAGTAAAATGCTGTATAAAGTTTGAGTACCCACACTCTGAAAACTAATGCACAGCCTCCTTTCTCTTGTGGTTGCCTGAAGGAAACAAGCATATACTCCACTTTACCCTTGGGAACCTTGAATTCAACATCATACTCTACCAGCAAAAGTGTGGGATGAAGTAAAGAGACTCGCAATGCATTTAAATTATTAGAAAGAACAAGTTCTATTTGCCTAAGTTCATTGACATTTTATAAAGCATCTAAGAAGGTTTTTGGTCTCGTGTATTTAACTGTATGAAGTGCCTTGCACTTTGGCTATACCAAGAACCTTTTGTCAGTATTTCATTGTGGGTACATCTACACATGATGCCTAAATGCGCAGTAGTACAGTGTACTGCTCAGTAAGCGTGTGTCTAAACTTGTGCACATTAACTGCACAGTAAAAACCCTTAATCCTGCTTAAATTTGCTGCCTGCAGATTTAAACGAGCTTAGTTACTGTGCTATAGCATATGTGTAGATGTGACCCAGAAGCAAGTTTGTTCCCGGTCTGCTCAGCCACTAGGGGGCCGGCTTCAGGCCAGCCCCAGGGCTACAGGGTAGGAGCCTCTCCTGCTCCAGGGCTGGGCTGCCTCTACGGCAGCCTCTGCCCATGGGTTTTAAAAGCCTGCAGACATTTTGTACCCTGGGCACACACCACATGGAGCCTGAGTGCACTGCAGGCCTGGTGTGTCCCCCTGGGCAGGTCACAGGTTACCTGTGCTTGCCTGCCTGCAATGCTGCGCTACTGCTTGGCACCACATTGCCGCATTGGATGCCAGGGTAGTGCCATTGAGCCAGCAGGGTGCTGCAGGTTGCTTCAGGCTTTTGCAGACTCAGGCCAGACCTGTCAGCACCCATGCCCAGCTGCAGGCAGCTCCTGGCAAGCAGGGCTAGCACCACCTGATTGCGGCTTACCCCCATCAGCCTGCCTTGCACCTGCAGCTGCTGCAGGGCATAGCCTTTGCCAAACAGCTGACTGTCCCATGCTGTGGCCTTCTGCAGCTGTCCAGGGCACTGCTAACAGCTGCCCAGGCTGGGCCCCAGAGAGCTGGTACAGGACCCACCATGCCCTTCTCTTTGTCTGCAGATGTGCCCATGTCCATGCCCTCCACCTGGGGCCTCAAATGGAGCAAAGAGGGGACTGGCAACCCCATGGCACTGTGGAGCAAGGCAGAGGTGCTGTTCCAGTTTGAGTGGTGTGACAACTCCAACATGCATATTTATGAGGCACTGTCAAGCCAGGTGCAGGAGTGTGGGCACAATGGATGGACACATCAGTGCCACATAAAAGTCTAGGCCTTTTGGGCACTGTGGGTCATCATGACCAGCCACAATCATTGGTCTGGCACTGCCTACAAGACCGTGCCCTTATGCAGAAACTGACAGCTACGTTGATGGTCTAGGACCCAGGCCGCAGCCATGCAGTTTACACCAGCATGGGTGGCATGCCTGAGTCCCTGCCCAGGCCTGGCACCCCTGGTGGCATGTCATTGGAGGAGGGCCTCTCAGTTGGCCAGAGGACCACCCCACCCAGCTCCCCAGCTGTAGTTTCTACCTGCCTCATGAATTCTACAGCCCTAGGGCCAGCCATGTGGCACAGCCAGCTATGACACCACTGGCTGCCAGGAGCACCAGTTCCTCTCTGGGGGAGGCCCCTGGCTAGGCACCTGGACACCACACCCCATGGACCAAGGACACTGGGCACAACCATAAACCATCACCAAAAGGGAGGATCACACTAAGCTACTACCCATGCCAGCCATCTGGTAAGCCTTGCATTGGGGAGAGGGCCCTGCCCACCCAGCCCCTGCCCATGCTCCCATCCCTGCCCCACTCCCTGCCCAGTTTTCCCACAATGCCCTAGGATCCTGCCCACTGCATGCAAAAAGTCTCAACACAGTGCAGAACTTTATTGAGCAGGCTGTGCCCCCACAGCTGGCCAGCCATAGGCCTCTTACAAGCTGAGGAATTTGTTGATGCCAGCAGCGATGCCCTCCTCAGAAGTGTGGGGCAGGAACAGGTAGTGCAAACACAGGTTGCCCTCCAGATAGTGGTGGATGTTGCGGGGCAGCTTGGGTTGTGCGCCCCCCCCCCCCCCGGCTTCTGTAGCTCATGGTCCCATACGAAGTGTGTAGGCCTGCCTGGGGCACCAAGAGGAGCAGAACCAGTAGGTCATACTGGGTTGGGCATGCCTCAGTCTAAATAAACAGCTCATCTCGCACCCCTGGTGTATGCACAGCAGGGGCATGCTTGGGGACCAGTGGTGGTGGAGGGGGAGCTGGCTCTGAGGCACCTCCATGGAAAGACCACCTGTGGGGAGTGGGGAGGGTTCAAGCAGCTCCACATCCCAGTTGTCTGGGAGCCCCACACCCCCTGACCCTGGGTGCCATGGGCTGAGAATCAACACAACAGAGTAGTTGGTCTGCAGAAAGACAGTAGGGAAAAGGATTCTGGAGACATGGCAGCAGGTACTGCCCGGGTCCTAGCCTGTCCCAGCCTGGAGATGGGGCAGGGTAGGCAGACAGCCTTCCGCCAGTACCCAGAAGCCTACTGGCACCAGGTAAGCAAGCAGAGAGGAGACTTAGCCAGCTGTCACCTGGACCTGGGCCTTGGCCTGCCCGGACAACTTACCATGGTCCCTGGGCACCTATGTACAGCCAACCCCTGATCTGAGGCCAGGCAGTGCGTGACCTGTGGTACAAAGCATCTTATCTCCGAAATGTTGCAAAATCTCATGGCAAGTCCTACAGCTGAATGTTGGGGAGAGGCCACACTTGGCTGCGGGGATGCCAACTTAGGGTCACTGCTGCCCACCACTGGGAACTTGTGAATGTGTTGTCTCTGCAAGAGTTGCACAATGGATGACATCCTCCACCTCTTCCACAAGCTGGTGGTGTACTCAGAGGAGGAGGTGGAGTACACACAGGTCTGGTGGGCAGAGGATGTCACCCACGAGGACATACTGGACCTTCCAACTGTGAGTTCCAGGCCAAGCTCCTGGCACTGGAGCACAAGTAGCTCCAGGTGCTACAGAGCAGAATACCATCCTGGGCTGGGTAATGAAGGCCACAGTTAGTAACTGCCAGGTGCTGGACTCCATTCTGGCCCTGACAGTCATGTTTATGCTACCTACTGCCTGGCCTCTGATCCTAGCCCTGCACACTGCCTTGCAGTCACCTGCCACCAAGCAACAGGGCCTCAATTGGGCCTGGGAGGAGGTCCTGCAGTACCTCCAACTGCCACCCAGTCCCCCACCTGGCCCCAGGCCCACTACTCACCCCTGCTGGCTACAGATGGTACCTAGCAGAGGAGGAGCTGCCCATGCCATGGGACCTATAGTCACTGTCACCCCTGGGTGAGCCTTCCACCCACCAACCTTACTGCAGCATCCACACCTCTGGGGAGCAGGCAGAGGCCAGGGTGCTGGCTGCCTGCCCCCAAGCTCTAGGTGCCCCCATCACATGGCCCTCCACTCTGGGACAAGACACACGGAAGAGTTTTTTGTATATAGTTTGCACAGGGAAGAGGGTTTTTATTAATTGTTGGTGGGTTTGGAGGGTGGTGGAGGGATTCTGAAGAGACAGGAGAGGGGAGAGGTCTGTGTGTTGAGGAGGAAGGGGAAACTGTGTGTTGGGGAGAGAGGGGGCTCTGATGGTTGAGGAAAAGAATGGCATGGGGGCTGTGTGATGTGGGGAAATAAAGACTTGTTCTTCTGACACACAGTGGTGACACATAGGGGTACACGGGGGTGCACGTGCACCCCCTGAGATCACCGGTGCACCCCCTGACCAGTCACGCTCACTGCTTAGGTGATGGGCAAGGGGGGTAGGAGGAAGTGCCAGTGCCCTCCCTGCAAGTGCCAGCCAGGGAGTGGAGTGCTGTTGCAGTTCCAGAAGTGGCCACAGCCACTCACAGAAACAGCTGCAGCCAGTTCCAGAAGTGGCTGCAGTGATCAGCTGCAGCTACCAAGTCGTCTTGTAATTGGCTGTTTCATGATCAGCCATGGGGGACCCCCCTCCCCAGTCAGCTGGATCGGCCATGGCGGGACCTCTCCCAGGTTGCTGACTGGTCACTGGGAGGGCACGTGCCCCCCTGGCTAAGGCAGCATCAGTCACCCATGCGGACACATATCTTCAATGAGCATAATTCTGGCAGTAGGCAGGGGCTGGGAGGTCCCTCAGTGGTGATGCAGGTGGGCTACACCACATAATGCAGGGGGAGGTAGTCAGATAGAGCCTCCTGCACCTGGTGCCTTGGCCTCCGCTGGTGGATGTGTGGCTGTCTTGGTGCCTCAGCGGAGAAGGCCCTCTACTGGTGCCTCAGGTGGTGATCTCACCACCAGGCATCTTCTACCCACAGTGCCTTCTCCACCCAGACCTCACAGATGTTATGAAACACAGAGGCTGCAATAATGACCCAGGGAAGTTTGTTCTCAGTAACCTTGAGGCAAGCAGTGAGGGAGTACCAGGGGCCCATGAGGTG
Source organism: Alligator sinensis (assembly GCF_000455745.1). NCBI lineage: Eukaryota > Metazoa > Chordata > Crocodylia > Alligatoridae > Alligator > Alligator sinensis. The sequence continues at coordinate 1,914,295 of NW_005841978.1, read as the reverse complement.
ACTGAAGGGTGCGGGTCTGTTCAAGGTGCAGGTCCAGCTTAAAGTGGGCCTGGTGGGAATCCAGGTGGCTGGCATAGGGCCACATCATCCAGGGCAGGAGTAGGTAGGCAGGGTCCTTGATAAGCAGGGATGGGACCATGATGGCCCAGCTGCAGGGCCAGCGGCCCTAGCACAAGGCATCCACTCTCTGCCAGTCCCATCAGGCCAGAGTTCTAAAATGTGGGTGTCATGCACACTGCTTGTCTAGCCAGAGCTCATGTGAGTGAATGTCCACAGTGGTCCACAACAGCCTGCAGGACCACAGAGTGAAATCCCCTGCAGCTGTTTTAGGGCAGGCTCTGTGGGGTGGGCAGGTGACTGGGATATGGGTCCTGTGCAGGCCCCCAATACACTGGGAGAATCCTAGTCACCACCACCAGAGGGTCATGGATGCAGAGCACAGCATCCTCCAGCACATCCTAGAGAGTGCTGCACACCTCAAGGATAGCCTCCCCAGTGGTGGCCTTGCCCACCCATAAAAGAGCCTGGCAGCTGTGGCCAGTTTGAGCAGGGTGAAGGCTAGTTGGGTGTTCACAGAGTAGGCTGGGTGCATGCCAGTGTCCTGCAATTCCAAATGTGGCCAGAGGTGCTGGAGGAGGTCCCAGAAGGTGGTCCAAGTCATGCAGAAGGCCTCCAGCCACTGGTCATTGTCCCAGGTATGCTGGATAACCTGCAGCCTCCAGTTATGGCTGGCCCAGAGGTGGTGGGGGTGGAGGCCCAGGAGGGTGACAGTGACCCCGGTGGTGGCATCCAGAAGCCACTCATTGGCATCTCTGCTAGAGGAAACTGCATAATGTTGGTGACAGTGGTGGGTTTGGAATGGTGTGCTGCCACCAGATAGGCAGTTGCTGCATCAGGGGGAGCCAGGCAGGTCAAGATGACCATGGGCCAGGTGGCAGTCAATAGAACAAGTCAGCTGGGTCAGCACAGCAGCCAGCAGGACACCAGGGCACTGGTTGTCACTGCCTGGGGCAGGGGCTGGATAAGCCATAGTAGCCAAGGAGAAAGCTGCCATGTGCTGTCCCTGCACTTGGTATGCTACTCCTGGGACTGGCCAGAGAGCAGAGAGTGGGACTGGCTTTTAAAGATGGCTGTCAGGTGCAGGCAGCTGCAGCCAGAGCCTAGAGCTCCCCCCGGTGGTGGAAGGGGCCCATTGTAGGGCTGCAGGAAATGGTGCGAATCTGCTTCCTAATCACCTCATGTGTAGATGCCTGCCCAAAATTGCTTACACCAGAGTAAACTTAGGGTGGAGTAAATGTATGTGTAGATACACCCTGTATTTGGTAAAGACAAAGGAATCTCTAGGACTGCAAAGTACATAATAGATTCCTTCTTTAAAAGAACAGTAACAATAGTTTAGAAACTAAACATTTAGAATTATTATAATCTAAAAATAAATGCTGCTTATGTAAGATCCACATATAAAAATGCTGCATGCTTTTGTGCTTTCTTTGCTGGCTCAACATCAGCAGCTATCTGACAAATAGTGTTCCCAGAACAGCAGTTAGTAGTGGGGATAATGCTGATGCTCAGAGAAGAAAGGAAACCAGAGGAGCCCATATTGGCTTAAGTCCTAGAAACAGGAGGGAAAACCAAATATTAGTTAAATGTAAAAGACTAGAATTTGGTAGAATTCCAAATAAGTATTGTGAAGAGTGAAAAACCCTACATATTTAAAAAAGGAAAAATATTATTTGACATAGTTACTAGTTTAAAACTGTTTCATTGGGTCTCACTCAGCCCTCGGTTACATCATTCTATGCTTACAGCATACTGTGGAAATGAATAGAATGTGTTTGGCATAATACTGGTATGTGTCAGAACATTGAATCAAGACCAGTACACCTGATCCTATAAATGATCCTATAAATGCTCCTGAGGCTGTTATGTCATATTGTTTAGAACTGTGTTCATATACTTCCATTGTTCTTGCTGCCTCTGCACACCTTCTGAGTAGAAGATTGAGGAAGTGAACAAGGTGGGATATACAGATGTCACACCACAGCAATTGTTGCTAACAATTCAAACAATGTTAATAGAAAATGTTTTTTGGGGACAAACTGGGTAAGATATGCAAATAGAGATGAGTTTATGTTTATTATTCCCAAAATGTCAACTTTCAATAATCTAAGGAAGTGACACATATATGACAGACATTATACATCAATTTTTATTTCAGACAATCTGTGTTGCTGAAACCCAGACAAAACCTTATTTAGCAAAAATATATATTTTGGAACAAATTGAAACAATAAATAACCAAAGAGCAAGCAAGAGATATCCAAAAAAGAAAAAAAAGAAAAAAAGAACCCAGAAATTTCAGTCATAACGTCCCATTCTCTACTAATATCCTAATACCATACAAAACTTTTAATAACATTAACATGTAGCCAAGGAGACCAGCTCTTGGAAAATCTATAAAATGGTGCAAGATTTGAGAGCTTACTGTTAATGAAAATACTTTAAATGTTAGATCATCTGATGAATCACTAATAATGTCAATGATTTCTTGGATCAATGCTTTTGTAGTCACATAAGAATAGACATATTTGGGATGAAAGTTACATAGTAAATGAAAGAGAAATTGATAAAGGAATGGTGAGTATGGATGGTTTGCATCAAATACTGTTACTGAATTATCTTGTTATATGGTGCTTACTGTCCTTTCCTTCTGTCTTTTCATCCTATTTTAACCTTCCTGCTTTCACTTTTATATACAAAAAGAATTAAAGTGTTTTAATTTTTAGCCAGAACTGCTTTCAACAATAATTGTGTCATAATGTACTTTTAATTCTGTCTACATGCAGTAGAATGAAGGGCATTGTATACTTACAATAACTAGAAGTTTACAAGTAGAGAATGGGATTTACCATGAGGTGCTTGAAATAGGTTTAAATGATATTTGGGGGGGGGGGGAATGCGGTTCTTTTTCACAATAAGAGATACTCTCTTCAGTGGCAAAGCAAGCAAATATGACAAACCACAATAAATAAAAAGACCAAATCATGTCAAGCTTTATATCCCCCAGCAGGCCAGGGAGCTCACAGCACATGATGGGAGGTGGACAGGGGCACCACCAATCTGCTGGTCTAAGCCAGTGCAGGTACCATGTGTGCTTCCCTGCACGACCAAAGGGTAAAAATCTATTCTGTTCACTCTTGACCTAACCTAGGGCACTTAGCGTAAAGTGTGAAACTTAGACGGGTTACAGCTCAGGCTTTTTGAGCATCTGTTCTTAGCCTTTGATTAACTTAACCAGGGTTAGGTCGAGCTAAATGCCCAATTATACAGTCATGCACAGGGCTTAAGTCACCCCAAAAATGGAGTTCTCAATCTATTTAGTTCACCTAAACTGGTGCACAAACTTAGATCAAGATTGGGTTAACCTGATCTACCAAAGGGTTAACCCAAAATTGTGAACACTTGTACATGTTTGCAGCATAGCTCCAGGGCTGGGAAAGTCTGGCCATTCACCCCATCCCCAGGACTGCACTATTCCCAACCCCCAGACCCTGACTGAGTAAACCCCTCTCCAAATGTGAACTCACCAGCACCCCTTGATTCCCCAACACCCACCCCCTGTGAAGACATGATTAATCTCCCTGATCCCACCCACTGCACCCCTCACTCCAGGTTACTTATTCCCATTTCCCCACCCAGGTCCCAGAAACAGCAAATGCCTGCACATGCTACTCCCACTCTACAGTTAAGTGGCTTAATGTAAGCCATGTGAATGTAGACTGGCTGTCGCAAATGACTATATACACCATTATATTCTCAATGTTGTCTTTTGATCGTAGTTTAAACTTCATGTCCAGACGCAAGAGTTAATATAGGGAGTGTGGTCTCTGTTCTTCATTACAGTAATGACTTAGATATTCTGCTGGTTGTAACTCTATCAGGTGACAGAAAATAGTTCAATTATTTCTCTGGTAATGTACATAAAAACACCAGACCTTACAGTTAAATGGATCTGCTCTTGTTTATCTTGTACATGTAATCTCCTTAATTCTCATTTCCTATCTATATATAAGAGCATACTTCCAAACAAAATGAGGGCATCACCTGCCAAAAATTAAGATTTTGATAGAACTCAGCAACCAGTAGGGTTGCTGAACATAGTGGTGATTTATTGCTCATAATTTAAGAAATTGAAGGGAAGAAGGCTGCAGATTGCAGGTTGGTGGGCCAGCAAAGAAATTGTGCCCAGTAGCTGCTCTTTAATCAGAACTATTGAAAAAGTGCCTGTGGCCTGCTGTTGTATTCAGAAAAGAAATCTGACAAAATAAATAGTTTATACTGTTTATATATACAGTATATGCTGTATATATAGTATATATAGTAGTATCTGGAATATCTTCCAGATAGCAGGAAACCTGAATACCTTTTTAAAAAAAGATTTTTTTTAATTTTAAAAGCATCTTCATGTACCAGTTACACACGTAAACTGATGTTTAGGCCCATCCAGCCTCACCACACACTGTCTTCACCATCACCTTCCTCCTTTTCCCTTCCCCTTTACTTATTTCTTCTTTATCTCATACCAGAAGTAAGTTCGACACATTACTGGGAACTGGGTATATCTCACTATATGATACAAAATCATACATAGAAGAGTAACAAAAGTCAATTACACTGGAGCATTTTTTCTCTACAGCACTTTAAGCAAGTCTGAGCAGTAGGATCATGTGATGAACTGGGTACTGTCAAGAATGTCTTGAACAGTATGAAGCTTCACTAAATATTTTTTAAAGATTAAAACATAAGCTGATAGAAACCTTTTTCCCTCATCACAAGAAAGGCAATTTATTTTTGGCTATTTAGGCTCATCCAATTCATGATTTGTGGTCTTTTAGAATGTATAACCATCTTACAAATTGTTCTGTACTTATCCTTGGAAAGCATCTAATTCATTTTGATGCTTCAAAATAATAATTAAATTATAAATAATCATTGACTCCAGATTTGCATCCAGTGGCTCTGTATTTCCGCAATAACAAAGAAGGCTACCTTGTGAAAATGATTAATATACTGATTACAGTGTCCCATAGAGTAGTCATTCTTGTCAGCCTCCTTTAATTTGTCACATTTAAAATATATTGTAGTACTTGACCTGCTAATTATCACAGTCTTTCATTAAATACCAAACTGCCACATTCAAATGTTGGACCAGATGCAAAATAATAAAGAGAAAAATCATGCTTATTAAGCAGAACTACAGTGAAAAGCCTTTGTCCAAATGTGTAATAGTTATAATGCATTCCCTTAAGTGCTGATATTGTGATAGTGTTTTTTCGAAACAATAGGCTAAAGAATGGAGGGGTGACTTCATTCACAAGTCAAATCAGTTCCTCGGGTCTTAATGAGTGTTACAAGAACAACGTGATGAGGATCAGTGTTTGTTCAAGAGAGCAAAATATAAAAACTCCTTGTGAAAAGCAGTGTATGCACACAGATGTAATAGTGAAATACAACTTGAAATAAATATTAAGAAAGATTTAAACCCAATTGTTCTTGCATTTCCTGTATTTGTTTATTTTTGCAATTTGAAACAGTTCATAGCACAAAAGAGATCATTCAGGGCTCCCACTTGAGAAATTTTCAAAAGCAAAATCTCTCTTTGTTAACACTAATTATGCTAAATATACTGTCATAACCCAGACCAATCCCTGGGGAGGATCTACATGGAAAGACTGAGACCAAATTGTCTAGCTGTTCTGCTGTGTTTTTCAGAGCTTATTTGATGAAACACTATCAAACTGAGGAGATATTTATGATATATGTTATTTGTCAGGGTTATGATTTCTCCATTAATAGCCACTTTAGATAAAGCCTGTTTATGATTAGTATCAATGAATCAGAGATGGAACTGGGACTAGCTACCCGGATCAAGGACAACAAGAAGTCCTTTTTTAAATACATAGGGGGCAAAAAGAAAGTACTGGGTAATGTGGGGCCTCTGCAAGACACGCTAGGAAATCTGGTTGTTACACCAGACAACAAGGCTAATCTATTTAACAATTTCTTTCCCTCCATTTTCCTGAGCAGGGACCAGATCAGCCCATCTGCCGGGACCCCCTCAGGCCCCAGGGCAGGCGCACCCAGGCCTAGGGTCAGTGAGTATCTAGTCAGGGAACTTCTGGAGGGACTGGACGTATTTAAATCAGCTGGTCCTGATGACCTCCACCCCAGAGTGCTGAGGGAATTAGCAGAAGTTATTGCGGGACCCCTGGCACGGCTTTACAAGCACTCATGGTGCTCTGGTGTGGTTCCAGAGGACTGGAAAAGGGCCAATGTGGTTTCCATTTTCATAAAAGGGAGGAAGGAGGACCCAGGGAACTATAGGCCAGTTAGTCTTACCTCGATTCTGGGTAAGCTTTTTGAGAGAATTATCCTGGCGCATGTCCACGAGGGGCCAGAAGGGGAAGTTATGCTTAGGGGCAGCCAACATAGGTTCATTAGAGGCAGGTCCTGTCAGATCAACTTGGTGGCCTTCTATGACCAGGTCACAAAATCCTTAGACGCAGGGGTAGCAGTGGACGTAGTCTTTCTGGACTTCAGGATGGCCTTCGACACTGTCTCTCACCCCATGCTCATTAAAAAACTAGACATCTACACAGTCAAATGGGTCACTAACTGGCTGGAGGCCCCCACCCAGGGAGCGGTGGTGTATGGGTCATTTTCGACCTGAAGGGATGTGGGAAGAGGGGTCCCCCAGGGCTAGGTCCTCGGACCCGCGCTGTTCAACATCTTCATCAGTGACTTGGATGAGGGGGTAAAAAGCACCCTATTCAA
>NW_005841978.1:1883157-1907424 GCF_000455745.1 Alligator sinensis | reverse complement strand
GAGTCATTATTGATGCCAAAATGAACATGGGCCGACAGTGTGGGGACGCAGTCAGGAAAGCCTACCACACCTTGTCATGCATCCACAGATGCATCTCAAGCAGGTCCAAGGAGGTGATCCTCCCCCTCTATGCGGCACTGGTCAGGCCGCAGTTGGAGTACTGCACCCAGTTCTGGGCAGCACACTTCAGGAGGGATGTGGACAGCATTGAGAGGGTTTAGAGGAGGGCCACCCACATGATCAGGGGGCAGCAGGGCAGGCCCTATGAGGAGAGGCTAGGTACCTGAATGTGTTCAGCCTCCACAAGAGAAGGCTGAGGGGGGATCTAGTGGCCTGTTACAAACTAGTCAGAGGGGACCAGCAGGCACTGGGGGAGTCCCTGTTCCCCTGAGCACTCCCAGGAGTGACTAGAAATAAGAGTCACAAGCTGGCAGAGGGTAGATTCAGACTAGACATCAGGAGGCGCTACTTCACAGTCAGGGCGGCTAGGACCTGGAACCAACTTCCAAGGGAAGTGGTGCTGGCTCCTACCCTAGGGGTCTTTAAGAGGAGGTTAGATGAACACCTTGCTGGGGTTGTTTGACCCCAGTACTTTTTCCTGCCATGGCAGGGGGTCAGACTTGATGATCTGCTCAGGTCCCTTCCAACCCTACCAACTATGAAACCAACTATGAAACTATGAAACTGCACTTGTTAGTCATCATAGTAATATTAGTTGTTAGGATAAAATGATTTAAGACTACATTTTTAAAGCTATTTAAGTACTTATTATTTATTGAAATTAATGGGAGGAACACACCTAAATACCTTTAAAAATTTGGGCCTTAGTATCAAATCCTTCTCTACTGAAGTCAATGGAAACTATAGCACTGACTATCAAGCCTAAAACAGCTAAGTAAAGTGAAAGGTTAATGTTTCTGTTCCCTAGGAAGGCAATTCCTATATTGGATGTATCCTTATAATGTTTTCATTTTTATTAACATTTTTAATGAGGTGAAGTTGAAAGCCTTTTTCAGTCACTGAGAAGTGCTGATATAGTAAAATATGAAGTACTTTAACAGGATTATTGGAAGTTGAATTCAGAAGGATTAATTTAGGGAAAAAAAAGCCCAAATCCTGTTTTTTTCCACAAAGGGTTTTTTTCCTGAAAAAAAGGCTGAGATGTTTGTCTCAGTCCTCCTCCCATTTCTGTGCTTCAGATGCTACTTCATGGCAATTGAATGCAGAATATATCATCTTTGGTTTCAGGGTTTCCAAATATTTGTTCAACCACACCAATTTTAAGGCTTTCTTATACTTGTTTATATGTAATTTATTCACTGTAGGCATACTGCATACAGAATATGTAGTATAAAGCTTGGGCCTATAGTCACCTAACACACACAAAAGGTCTGTAGAAAATAACTATATAATGTATCTTTGACAAGATTGATAGCAGCTGTTGGCAGTAGAATTTAGTATTAACATTAAATATATATTTTTGAGAAAATCTTATTCACAAATAGGATTAGGGCATCAACCTTTTTCTAGTGATGTTAATAGAATGTTTACCATTCATTCCTAAGGAGAAAGAATCAAGTCTTTGGTGCTCATCTTTATAAAGGACATAAAAAGATTGATAATAGTAGTACAGTAACTCTCAAAAACTTTTTGAAAATCAAAAGCCAAATACATTAGATAGTGTTAACACATTTTCACCCAAAAAAGTTTCTTTCCACTCAGAAAGTTGTTCTCATAGATGAAAACTTTAAATCATAGGGCAGACAACATTCTTGTTGATTTTATGAGGAATTTGTAAGCATTAGAAGGTGGCAGCCTCGAGCTGAAATGTCTTTTACCAATTAAAATGGGCAAAGAGGACAGGTTATTTGTGAGGTCATTGTTTTTCTCTTACTTTAAAATATTTCCAGAATTATCTATGGTAGTTTGTGAACTCTTCCTTTTCTTCAACATACAAGCATTTTACAAATACATATATTTCATTACTATATTTCATTAGTTTTATTTCCTAAAAAAAAAGATGTAATGGAAAAAAAGATCATTTAGCTATAACTGGCTGTAACTTATTTACAGGAGAGCAACTGTATTACAGAACTATATTATACAGCTATACTGTATTCCTGTTACAACATAACTGTATGCTTCTGTGGTGACACAAGTTAGCTGAATTGCAAGCTTCACAGTGAGGTAAGGTAATCCGCAAATGCCCAGCCACAAGAGTTTGAGTTGCGGATTCCTAATTCCTTACCCCAGTGGTTCTCAACCTTCTAGACTCAAGGCACCCTTCATGAGACTCAATGAACTTCTCCATAACTATTGTAAATTGAGTGCTGCCCCATTTCAAAAAGCAAACTTATTTATTCCAGTGTTTACCTGTTTGCAGAAGTTACCCAGGCAGTGATGAGCCTGAGCCTGAACTCTCACTTAATCTGCTTATCTCCTTATACTTTAGGGCAGTGGTTCCCAAGCTATGGGTCACAACCCCAAACAGGGGCACAATATCAGCATATGGGGTTGTAGGGATGGGGGCTGTGACCTGGAAGTGAGGGGCCATGCTGACAAAATGTGGCCATAAATATGGTCACACTGGGGAAAACCAGTGCTCTAGGGGAACCTTCAAAGGCTCTTGCAACATTTGAATAAAACTAGAGTAGAAAACTGGTATTTGGGGGACAAGTTATATTATTATATGAACCAGTTGCCCATCACAAATAAATTACTCTTTTTTTATGCCATTGTAGTACAGATTCCCAACAGATATCAAGTGGGACACTTCCATTACAGTTCATACTGTAATGTTAACTGACCCAAGCTCAGGAGCTGGTCTTGTTTCTTTTTTTCAGAGTTTAATTTTTTTTTCCCTTTCATTAAAACATATACTATTTGTCTTTTCTGCTTATAGCTCTTATAAGAATACTCAAGTAAGGAGACTCAACCTCAAGCCTGTAGCCCAGATCCAGCCTGTGGAGTTATGTGAGCCAGCTGGCAGGGCTCCCTAAGCATCCAGAAATTTAGTGGCAGGGGAGCAGATGCAAATAGCACAGCTACCACCACATTTCCAAGCCCTATGGGCAAAATGACATATTCCTGTGAACAGGATAAGGTCAGTGCAGTGACAGGCCCAATCTGGCACATGCAGTGTCAGGACTGGAACCAAGGCTGGGGCAGTGGACTTGATCTGGTACATGTGAAGCCAAGGCTAGAGCTGCAGCTTGGGCAGTGGGCCTGATCCAGTGTGTGCAGGGCCTAAGCCAGGGCCAGGTTTGGGCTGGTGGTATGCATGGGACTGGGGCTGAATAGGACATCTGATCTGACATGGGCAATAGGCTGCGGCACCAAGACGAATCCTGCATGGATGAGGGGCTGGATGCAAGATATGGTGCACCAAACTCAGGGCTGATCCAGCACAGGCCAAATTAGGCCCCAGTCCCATGCACACTAAGTCAGGTACATAGATGGATCTGGCCCATTGACCAATCCCACACTGACTAATCTCTCCTGTGGGGCCAAAAGTTTGGGTGCCACTGCTCTAAATTATTTTAAAATGAGCATCTTTTTTGTTAGCTTATGCTCTATTTTTTATCATTCTGTTACAAATATATTTAATGCTTCAGGGGAATTTCCTCAAAATAGTTTTAACTTTATACACTGAACAAAAGAAAATAGTTGTTGTGTGCCTTCTCTGACCTCCATGATAATTACCACAGAGAGAAGGAAAAATCAATCTATTGCATCTAACCAATATTCTTCTAGTTTAAAATATTGTTTTAAATACAGCTGTTTTACTTAAATTTTTTACAACATAATGGGATCTTCGATAAATCTGTGAAATTGAATACACTTTCTTCAGTTTTCTGAACCCCAGTTTAGGCCAACTAAATGTCTTTGAATTTAGCAATTTGCATATTTTAAATACTATCTGAATTTGAAAGATGTTACAACTGAGTGGAAAGGGTAGAACAATGAACTACTAATTATGGCTCATTCTCTTTTTCTTTTCTTTTTTCTTTTTTTCTCTCAGTCATACATCCTCTCTCAGTGCACTGCAGCACATTGTATCAAATTGTATCCTGCCAAGAGAAAACAGACAAATCATTCTAATTCTTCTTTACAGTTAATAACCCTTTGATTCATAGGCTATGTACAGACATTCAAAAAGCCCAAGGCAGAAGTGATCTAAGTTTTGCATTTTAAGTTAGGTCAGAAGGGAACAGAATACATATTTGCCCTTTGGTGGAGTGGGTTTGCATGCTGCCTCCACTAGCTGAGGCCAGCAGGGTGGGGAAGCTGCCACACACCTCCAACTGGGCTCCCCTGGCCAGGTCATACCTGATTGGTGGCCAGGCACATCTGAGCACCCCTCCTACACCTCCTGCCACAGCATCAGCCACAAACATGATATCTGCTGACTGGCACACATCAGACGCAATCCTGCTTGGCCATGACTGATTCTGGTCCTGTGTGAGATGGCATAGGCTAAGAGAGCAGGACTGCAGCAAAGCAGCCCTCCCTCACTTCTCCTTGTCTGGCAGCACACACCTACAGGCCTGAACCATGAGGTGGGGAAAGGTGCACTCCATAAAAGAAAGAATCAGGTCGCTTGGAGCTCCAGAAAAATGCAGGCAGTGACAGCAGGTACCCAGCAAATTCCTGCATTTGTGACACCTAAAATTATGCTGGGCACCTCCTGCCATCCCCTGCTGTTTCTCAGGCCTCCAAGAGTCCCAATCAGAATGCTCCCTCCCTGCTTTAATGATATTGTTTGAAGATAGAAAAATACTAAGCTATTCCCCCACCCCTCCCAGCCTGTGGCTGAGAGCTCAGAGCAGCTAAGCATGGCCAAGTTCCAGTGCACCTTCCTGCAAGGGGGGCTAGCAGTGGGCTGCAAATCATCCTGGGATGCCAGCGGACAGTGACCTGAGTACCAGCTCAGAGCTGCTGCTGCCCTGGGAAGCCCAAGACTCTAGGTATGACTGCCAGGGCCAGGACAGTCAGGAAGGGAAAATCTGTGTCAGGAAGGGATCTGTTACAGAAGTTCAATTTACAGGTCTAACCTAAATCAATTAAGTCTGAAACCACATCCATCCAGGTCTTTCTTAAACCCAGTTTTACCATTTTTAAATCACTCTATGTGCACTGAAGTGCTGCTCAGTTATGGGTGTAGATTGGCTTCCAATTACTTCTACTGGTATAAGTGTAGCATTTGTACCCTGCAATAGTCATCTGCTATTCTATTCCCTGACTATTCCTTGATTCTCAAATAAAGCCTTCATGTTTTCTCTATAGCTTAAGAGCTTCTTCTTCTTGAGTTTATATTTCAGCTCATGTCTATCATACAGTTAAAAGTCCACTATACTTATAATCACATCTGGGTGAAATCTGTTCATGTATTCCTATTATAGATTCTTTTTCACTCAGCCACAGTTTCACCAATTTTTACTTAAAAAAAAAATCATTCTTTTTGTTTGTTTTGTTTTTTGTTTGTTTTTTTGCAAATCTTCAATCAACAACCAACAGCAGGAGACTAACACTCTGTAAAATCTAAACAAATAAAAAAGCAAAGTGAAACCAATAAATTACTCAGGCAAGCCTAAAATGGCTAAAATATAAGTGAGATACACATTACATATATTACACAATTAACTATTTAATTGTCCAATAAATTATACCAGCCACACACACAAAATAGTTATCACACCATAAAATGACTATCCAGATATAAAAAAAGCCAACCAGCTATAAAGTTAGTGCTTGAAAATGTGTAACAACCCTACAGCTGGTTTCTATACTACTTTAATTTGAATGTGTAGCAGGGCCCAAATTTATTTGTATTTCCCACTGAAATCTGCACTAAATCAATATTTTATGAGTATACATTTTGATAGCATAGTAAAAGAATAGTATTTTTGCCAATGGTTAATTTAAAGTACCAGTTTCCATTTAAACAGAGGAGGAAGTTTTCTGTACTGTTAAAACAAGCATACTGAGGAGTGTGAATGTCAAGACCTAGGGTACCTGTTCTACCACCAAGGTTTCATAGCAAGTACCAATTAGCGTTGTCTGTGAAATAGTTTCCACTATACACCTTTGTTTTAATACAATTCATAATATCACAACATTTTCATATTCCTGCGCTCTTTATACCTAGATAGTTTGTAAGAACAGGAGCAGGAAAACATATTTTTCCTTAAGGATTTTGTTTTTGCTTTAAATAGTACAACAAAAATGACTGGATTTGTAAAGGAGATATTCTTAATGAGTACTAGTGTCATTGGGCACTTTTACACATGAGGATCCTGCTCCGATGCATTGGAAATCCAGCACGTACATTGAAAAGCTCTGGCAGCCTTGCACATCATGTGTATCAGCAGCACAGCATGCCTCCATGCTGTGAAAGTGGTGGTGGTGTACTTTGAACTAAAACACGTTCAATGTGCTTTAGCTCAAAGTGCACCACATTCATTTTCTCTGTGCGGAGGTGCACTGCACTGCTGATGCATGCGCTTCTGACGTAGTGCCAGGCACTTTTAATTAGCGTGGCTCACTAACTAAAAGTGCCTGGCACTGCATCAGGAACACACGTAAAAATGCCCTTTATTTAATTGTGCTAAGTGCAAGTATTAACTACTTTAAAAATGACTTATGGACATACTCAGAGCATGCAATAAAGTTCTTTCTCTTTACAATTCCCTTTCATATTCTTCTAGCTTGCCTTGGTTTGGGGCAAGGGAAATGCTGCTGTTCATAGACCGGTTTGGGGATATTTTTGGTGAAGTAGAATGTCTTAATGAAATAACAAAATCATCCACAGAAACTGCCTTACTGGGGACAGGCAGGATTTCCAAACAAATACATATCACAGAATGTTAATGTCTCTTCACATTTTTTTGTTACATTTTGAATGAACTTTTCATTTAGAAATATAATTTGTATACATTTCTGTTTTCTGTTGTAAAGATTGTAGCATAAATCTAAGCCAATATGTTTCTGACTTCCTAGAATACTGGGTGCATCTACATATGCAATTATTGTGCTTCAATAAACTCCAGTGCAGTTTGCACCAGCATCAGCTGCTCCCAGATGCAGTGTATTCATGTGCGCCCGGATCTGTAGCAATTTGAGCCAGGTTGGAGTGGCCCTGGGCTGGCAGCAGGCTCAGAGCATCAGCCTTGGGCTCTGGGTAACAGCATCAGATGGTGGAGGGATTGGCTGGGGTATGACAGTGCCCAAATTGCAGAGCCATGTGGCTGACCCTCTGACTCTACTACCAGCCTGGGGCTGCTCCACCTTGGCTCAAACTGCTATGGTCCCAGTCACTATGCACGCGTGCTTTCTATGCTTTAAATGATTCTGCCATAAGATAGTACTGTTCCCAACAGTACTATCTTTTGGCAGATTTAATTAATTTTTGTGCCCTAATACCAGTCCACATGTAGACATGATGCTTTACTGTGGAGCTAATTAATCAACTCTGCAGAAAAACACATATGTAGATGCACTCCCTGGGCACATCCTGATGAGCATGCACTTGTGGTTTGAGGTACTGCTAACTGCATGCAGCACATGTGCACCCATTTGCTGCACTGCTATTTTGCAGCACAGCAGGTTTTTCTGACACCAGAAGATCCTGGTGTCAAAAAAAAAAAGGCTGCAAAAAAAAGTGGTGCTGTACATATGATATCAGTGTGCACCACCAGAAACAGAGCCTAGCCAGCCAGAACTAAGTGCTGCTGTTACCCTGGGAGGCTCCCAGGACTCCAGGTAAGACTGCTAGGACCAGCACAAGCACTGGCTCCAGCCTCCTTTGCCCCACTCAGGTCAATTTGCCATGCACAATTATGTGCCGCTGGTATTTGTCCTGCAGGAAAGATGCCCCTGCACATGCACATGTGTTTGTGTCTAAAAACAGAAATTTCAGACATGAAAACTCACCTCTCTTTAATCCCTTCATTTCAATTAAATAGAGACTTCTCTTATAGGAAGATTCTGTGATAGGAAAGAAAGACAAAGTCATTTGAACTAGCCACAGTTGTTCTCCTTACACCCATGAGGTAATGTAGACCCAATAGAGCAAAGAAATCTCAAGGTAACCTCCCTTCCCAGCTGTTAAACTGCAAGGCAAGCAAGTGCTGCTGCCTCTGCTGGACCACCAGGCTGGAAAAACAGCTTGATTTTCAATGAAAATGCAACAGTCCTATGCAGTGTTTCTTTTATTCTCAAAGTCACTGTCAGCATGATAAATGTTCAGTGCGCTGTTGCTAATGTGACAAAACTGTAAAATCCATTAATAAGTAGCCTACTCTAGCATTGCCTATCATAGTCTTCCTGTTGGTACTCCCAAGTGAGTTAGATTTTACTTTGCACATGGTGTTCATGAGTCAGACTGTATTCAGTGATGAAATTCATAACCATTTTTTATCCTAACCATAATGATTGTTTTATAATGCAGATGGTCAACTTTTCTTCATTATCTGTAATATATCCTCCTGCACTGCTTATAAATCTTAAAAGGCTAAGACCTAAGAGGAAAACAGAGTCTGATGAAGGTGGTTATTTTTTCTCAACATGCTGGACCCAATTTTAGGGGATGTTTACTGATTTTTTTTCAGCAGCTGGGGATCTGACCCTTTTTTAGTATATATAGATTTCTGTTTAGCTTTGTAAATACTGATATATTACAAATTGATTCTGTCAGATTTTCAGTGTTTGTAAGCTGATAGCTATTCTTTTTGAACTGGAACATCACACTAAAGATTCTGGCAGGACATAAAATACTATATATATATATATATAGTATATATAGTATATATATCTATATAGTGGGACACACAAACCCCACACTGATCAGCACAATCTTAATAAACCCTAGTGCACTCATTCACAGTTGACTGGTCACAAATGTAAGAGTTGTCAGGTTTGAAAAGAGGTGTTTAAAAGGAAAAACACAAATTGGTGGGGGGTGGGGGAGGGAGAGATTAGGCTTTTTAGTCCGTAGGCAAAGCACTGGCTTACTGAAGGCAGGTATTTCTTCAATGTTTCCCGTTCATTGATTGTCTCCCTGAGGGAAAGAAGGTCTGATACTGAGTTAGTGCTTTGGGACTACTTGACAATGACTTGCTTGTGAACCCAATTAGGGTAGGAGTCTCTGTGCTATGCATACGGGTTTGTTTTTGTTTGATTTCCTACATATAATTAATAATCCTGCATATAGCAGACTTCCACGGCCCCAGCTGGAAAAATGACCCTTTTAAATCTGACTCAGGCTGGGTGATTGCAAGATACTGCTGTTTCAACTAGCCTCTGAAAAAGCCACTTTTTTCTGTGTGGGTTGTATCTGAGTTAAACATGAAACTTTTATCTATTTCTCTAGCTACTGTAGAGGAAATAGCTATCATCAGTCCTGGACTTCCTGTAGAAGAGAGGAGCAAGGGACTCCTAAAACAAAGAATATTGTACAATTCACACTGAAGCTCCAAGAGAAAATTGAGATCCAGGATACATTTCATTGTCAGCTACACTACTCCTGGTTCAGGACTCTGCTGTTTCCCAGAGTTTATTGATGTATGTGCAGCTTCCTACTCAGTTCCTTCCAGTTTAGAATGAGAGTGCCCAGAGTGGAACTTTAATGCAACAATACATTTTTCCCAAGATAAAAATGTTAACTGAGACAAAATCCTAACTTCTAAAATTCCACTAGGAGGAGAAGCAGAGGAACTTGGAAGTTTTAGTTGTAACATTATAACAGTGAAGTATTAAAAGCTGCAGATAATGTCAGTTATAAACCTTTCTTTAGCTGCTTATACCTTTCTGCTTTGACTTTTACATAACATGCAATTTTCTTTTTATGCATGCTTTTTGAGCAAAGTACTTGGAGAGATTACTTGTTGCCTAATAAAAAGTTTAAGAAAAGAGAGAGAAAGAAAGCCAAGTTAAGGCAATTTTGATGTCTGAATAAGGAATCCTATTATACTTGCTAGCAGTTGTAACAGGAAGCTAAAATGTTTACATCTTAAAAGCTGAGAAATATTGCTCCATTTTGCATAAACATTAGAAAACCTTTCTTTGTTACAATATGCAATCTGTTCTAAAAGTTAAAGTTCTAAGTTCTACCACTGGGTGCCAGTCATCTGTTTTAACTGACTGAGTACTTTTGCCTTACTAGCTAAAGGATATAATAAAGTATATATAATAAAATTATAACTAGCTCCAGTTCCCGAAGTGAAGTTCTCTGAGGGAGACGGTACAGTGTGTTTACCATTGTGCTTAACTATTTTGCCCTTGCTGTGAACAAAGACGGTCATGTTTTTTAAATGTTTTAGCTAGCTTTAGTTAATTCTATAGGGAAAATCCTTTGGTTGTGATTACCCTTAAAAACCTCATCTAAATGTTCAAAGTCAGCTTATTGTCTGAGATGAACGGGGTATCCTATGAGCTGGGTATTGTAAAATAACAGTATGACATTAAGACACCATATTTCCCTGTTGTGAACAACACAATAGAATATGACGGTGTTTTAGCTCTAATATTACAGAAACATGTCAATCATGGTACAGAAAAGGCAGAAGTACTCTATACACACACACACACATATTTATAGTATATATGGAAAAAAGAATGTCGTAGTTCAACATTTAACAGTAGTTGGGGCATGACTGGACTGCTTCTGTTAGGGGAAGAAATTTGGTATATGAAACCGCTATATTCCTTGGTGCAATGTGTTTAATTGCAAAAAACGCATAATCCTGAATTCTTTGAACACAGCATAAGGGTGCTGTTGCATATTACCAATTTGCACCTGCTAACTCTAAGGAGTGTTAGACTGTATTCAAGTTAGCATGTATTGTGACTTACCGCTAGAGGCCTCGTGAGTCGGGGCATGGCTAGAGACTGCCTGGCTGTCCAGTGGCTCCCCACTCACTCACAACCCCCAATCCCAGCCCTACAGCTCTCCACTTGCCCATGGCTGCCCAGCTCTCCCTGGATCTCTGTCAGTCTGGGGCAGTCGAGTTCTGGATGAGAGATTGTCCATGGGGGCAGGGAGGAGTAGGGAGTGGGGGCAACATCCTGGGATATTAAAGGACCACAAATTGCTGGTATTGGCCCTGTAGAACAGACTGACTTTACTGCAACATGAGCTTCCTAGCACAAGCTGGAGATAATTCTTGCTTGAAGCAGCATAACTTTGAACTGCTCAGGGGGTACTTAACTCATCCTTTCCACCTTAACACATGGACACTCCCATCTGAAGAGCATTTAACATGTGATAAAAGTAATATCTACCAACACTGAAATAGTAGAAGGGCCTCTTGCTCAGAAATCCAAGTATTTAAACTTCACCCTTATCCTACAGATACACTAACCACTGCTATTGTTGCTTTCTGGTTATAGCCAAGTGCAGCATAAGCCATCAAATCCTTGCCATGTTTTTGTAATCAGACTCAGAGAAACTCAACACCCCACATAATCTAGTATGTGGTCAGCATTGCCATTAAGCCAGGTTCCCTGGGTAATGGTTTCCTCTTGTCTTTAACTGTAATAACATATAAGGACATCATGGCATTTCCCAGTCTGTCAGCCAGCAGCTTTAATAAGATCTGGTGATCTCTGTATCAAAGGATTACTTAATGGTAAGTAGAACACACCCTTCAACACAAGAATAATTTGTAGTACTAACGATGCATACCATTAGGAGCAGCTATTAAAGGTAATCATCTTTCATATAAGAAAAAAACAGATAACTTGGTCTCAAATGTTAAAATAATTTGTCTAGGTGATCTCTAAGCCATTGTTATCATTTCATGCTTGTTAAAAATGACTTGGAAGTTCAGGGGTGAGGGGAATCTGATATTGGGCTTTACTCAAAAAGGCTAAGTGGAATGATCTAGATAATTTTAAGCTAATTATCTTGACAAATCCTGAGCAAAGTCATGAGAAGGTTGAGTTGGGAAACAATCATCAAGGATTTAAAAAATGGTAGAACAATTAATGCCAGTTAGAACAGTTTTATGTAAACTAGTTCTTGTCAGGCAAATCTGATATTTTTTAGGAGATTATTGTGGTGATGTAATAGATTTAGACTTTTGAAAGGCATTTTACTTAATACTGCATGACATTGATTTTGTACAGGGCTAATTTTCAATCACTTCTAGCCTTCTTTTAAAGACTGGTTAAGTGTAACTGGGAAATCATCCATCCACAAGGGTGTTTCTAGTAGGGTCCCACGCAGATTCTCAACGTGCCATTAGTTACTACGGATTTGAGCATTATTCTACCTCTCAAAGAAAAGATAAAGATGCTCATGAGATTTGTAAACCAGTCAGATCCCCTCTTAACTTTTTCTTGCATATGTAAAAGACATCTGATTTCTGAAGTACTTTTCTTTAAAGGCCTTACCTGCTGATAAGATTTTGACATGACATACTGGTGGAGTGACATGGGCATTTATACAAAGTATAGAGACTGTATTTCTTTGCACATGCATTATAATATAGCACACTGCAAGGTCATGCATCTAGTAATTAAGAATGTAGGCCATCCTTACACAATGGTGTGCTCCAACCTGGAATTGCAGATTACAGTAAACCTTACTTTGAAGAATTTGTTCTGAGCAGTCACACCTTAATTCTTACTGTCATCTAGACAGGGTGGGAGTGGGCTGCATAGCCAACCAACAGGTGCTTGTCAGTCCAAGCCCCAACAGTGGGATTAAGTAGCACTTGAATTGGGTCTGGTATAGAGTTGGGACCAACAAACAGCTGTTTGGTGACTGAATAGCCCGTATCAGTCTTGAACCATCTCCAGTGCAATGCAAGGGCTGGCCCCCCACACTGCACTGGAACCAGTGATGGCCGCTTATATTATTTCTTTGGCAGAATCCCACAACAGTTGCACATGTGTTATTTAATCCTATCTGGAGATATTCCTCCTGTGAAAAGTATTGTTTGATATGATACAGTGGGCAAATCTATAAGTGCCATTAATGCACAACAAAAAACTGCAGAGCTTATTGCTCCACAGTTATTGCTCCCAGGAAGCTCCCGGGCATGTCATTTATATGTGCATTAGGACCACAGCACGCTAAGCCAGATCACAGCAGCCCTGACTGGCAGGGGGCCCAGAGGGTCAGCCTACTATCCTGAGGCTGCTCCAACTAGGTTCAATTTGCTGCAGAGGGGCTGGCTGGGACATGAGAGTGCTTCAGTGTAGGCCTAGCCAGGAGGCAGCCACCACACTTAAACACCTTCATGCCCCAGCCAGCCAGATCAGCATCTACATGTGCAGGGCTGCTCATGAAAAAATCTCTGTAGAAGGGTAGTACTTGTATTTATCAGATGAAAAATAAAAAAAGGAGAAGGTCAAATAATAGATGAAGCTAAAAGGACAAAAGGAAGTTTTTTTTTCCTTATGCATGTAACATATTTCATGCATTCATATTGTTACATCTCAGCTCTGTATTCTTGGGCAATCGGGGCACAGGATGCAGTCTGTCTGACTCACAAAGGACTCACCCCCCCTCCCCTCCTCTACCTAAACGAAACTGATTAAGATGCAGTGAGAGACGCACCTAAGACCCTCACCAGATAAGGGTGACAAGAGTGAATCAACTGCCCTAGGTCTCATTTACATGAGAGATGGAAAACAGAAAGCCTGAAGCAGAGACTGCAGTGAATTCTGGGACCAGAGAAGCAGGAGAGCGCTGCATGATGGGGAATCTGTGCTTCCAATGTTAATCAACCCATGTTCACACACACCCAGCTCAGCATTTATCAGACCAGTTCTAATCTGGATTTACTAAGGACTTCCCCCCCCCGCCCCCCCAGACACACACACACAGCTCTAAGTTTAATAGGCATCTCGGGCCGTACATTCCCCGGTCCCACTATGGGAGGCCTATTTAAACTTGATTGACTAAAACTCGGTTGCCGGGTTAGGGAATGCTGAGGCAAGAGACCGAGTCAGAGGGGGTATGGGCAACATTTGAACAATGGTTAAGGTTTCAGCACAGCATCCAGCCTGCTGGAGCCCTAATCCCAGGTGTTGTCATATCTTTCCCAAGATGACTGGTGGGAGTCCTCTCCACAAAAGGTTATGAGCACCCCAATAATTGTCTTAAGTCTGTTAAAAGACTATAGTAAGATCTGGAAAAGTCATGCTAAGCTGAGGCTTGTGCACAACAAGTAAAAATCCAAAATCCTGATGCTGCAAGCTATCTATTGTTCCTGAAGAAACCATGAGATATCCCATCAGTATATCTGCCACCCATAGGAATTTCAAGCTGGCTCCCAAGTATTTGGGTTACTCCCTAATCTTAAGTGTTTCCTGATTATCAATCAGTTTCCTGAGATGGTCCAAACCAGATAACCCCTTGTCAATAGAAAAGACAATGATTTACACTACTGAGGGTGCTTCGAAGCAGCTGAACTGAGGGTATAAAAATCTGTAAGTGTGTGTGCTGCTAGAGGGAGAAGAGGAAGAGGAAAAGGAAGGAAAAGAAGTAGAAGCAGGAGGAAAGAAGGAGAAGAAGAAAACCCCTGTGCTGACACCATCCCCTGTCGTTCTTGGGACGCTGGAAGAACAGATCATCTCTCCCTTCAAGGACTGTGCTACAGACTGTGCCTGTCAGCTTTGCAGCCTGAGTACCGTGGACTAGGTGAGATCCCAGCGTTCTCTGTCTTCTTTCTAGGCATAAACTTCTGAACCTGAACTGTATCAGTTAAGCTTGAGCTAAGTTTCCCCAAATACTTAGTGAAACCAGGGTAGTATTGTCATTGTTGGTGTTTGTTTTTCTTTTGCATGTCTATTACTACTAGTACTATTATATATTTCATATGCTTAGCAATAAATAACTTTTATAGTCAAACTGGTAGTAATTGGGTATATTTTTCCTTCTCTGCTTCTCTTTCCTCCCGTGCTCTGCAGCAACGCTTCTTTTACCTATGCTAAAGATCCCTGTGAAGCCCAAATTATTGTGGGGTCTGCTCATCAAGAGACCAAAGATTGGGACGTGCTGAGTTTGAAACACATAAGGGGATCAGCTTGTATAGGCTGATTGACCCAGTTTGACTCAGACGTGCCCTTATGAACTGAATGCTGGCCCATGAGGGTGTCAGCTGGACACCCAGCCGGATTCAGAGGGATTCTGTTTACCTGTGTGCTTGTGTCTGACTGCATTTTATTGTTGCTCTTATGAACTGATTCTTGGCATATGAGGGTGTCAGCCTGTCCATGCTGATCAGCCCGGCCAGGTCAGGCGTGTCATGTTAATTTGTGTGTGTTTGTGTGTATGACTGATTTGGTGACTGGAGGAACCCAGTCCCATTGAGACTGAGTCCTGCAAGATAGCTCCATTGGGGGTGAGGGCTTGCAGAAGGGAGAAATACAGCTCCGTATAGTAACACAAGCAGCACATTGACAGAATCACCAAGACCCTAGAAACTATCCCTAATAAATGAGCACACCCCAAAGTAATGGGCAGATTTGGTAACAATATATATATATATCAATAATGAATATATTAATCTATATTCAAAGTGAATATATATATTCATATTCACTATTTACAAGTACTGCCCTACTGCAGAGTTTATTAGTTTCCTGTGCCCTAATAGGGATGCATGTGTAGACACTATGAGATGTTAACTGCACAGTTAATAGTCAACTGCACAGTGCATGTCTCATATAAACATGCCCAGAATCACTTAGCATGTGTTTTACTTCTGGGATGCATGGATACTGGCATTTTAGGTGCAGTTAACACATCCTACATGTAACATGCAACAAGACCTTCAGGCTTGATATCAGGAGGCATTACTTTACAGTTACGGCTGCCAGACTCTGGAATGGACTCCCAAGGGAGGAGGTGCTCTCCCCTACCTTGAGGGTCTTCAAGAGGAGGTTGGATAGATATCTGGCTGGGGTATTATGATCCCAGCACTCATTCCTGCCCAGGGCGGGGGGGTCAGACTTGATGATCTGTTCAGGTCCCTTCAGACCCTAGAAACTATGAAACTAAGACCCTCAGACTGAAGGACTAAAGGGGTATGTCTAGATGAACACAGATGTTTGGTCCCCTGGGGACAAGTAGCAGCACCATACCTTGTGCCACAGCGACATGTCCCCAGGGAACTCCCATGCCATGTGTGCTTTGCTCAGGATGTGTCAGGATAATTAGCTTAAAATTATCTAGATCATTCCAGTGCCTGAGCAGACACTGCTCCAAGGGGGGTTTCTGCAGAAAAAGAAAGGGAGCAGTACATGCATGGGCATTGTGCCCTTGCAGTGCAGAGAATACCTGACTGTGCGGTATGTGGTGCTGCAGATGTGTTTGTGGTGCCACATACCAGTCATGCTCATCTGGACATGCCCAAGACGTCAGTTCTTACATATTCAAAAGAAAGTTAAGAAGGGATTGATTGTGGTTTACAAATAACATAATATATCAATTTCTGAGGGCTGACATCCTTTAAATCTTGTAAAAAAAGATATTGATGTCATCCAGGGAGTGGAAACTGAAGTTTCCAGACAAATTCAAACAAAATATAACACACATATTGTTAACACTAAAGATAATTACGCATTGGACCAAGCATTGATAATATGTGGTAGGTCCTCAACCAGTTAATTATCTTTATCAAAGCTATCCACCTATGCGATAATTTCATGAAGCTGCTGGGCCAGTTTTTATAGCCTACTTCATAAGAATAAGACCAGATTAAGGTAATGGTCCATTGAATTGACCTTAAAGTATATGAATGCATGAAATATGTTAGACATATAAGGAAAAAAAGACTCTCACTTCCTTTTGTCCTTTTAGTTTTATCTATGATCTCACCTTCTCCTTTTATTTTTCATCTGATAAAACTTAAAACAATAAATAAATAAGTAGCTTTCCTGTATTTAATTCATGTTCATATTATGGTCACAAACAAGCAAAGATTTGATGACTTAGTCATTAAAAGCCTCATCAAGCTATGCAAAAGAATAACAGTGTTAACAATCCCAGTGTGCTGTTTAAATTCTAACTCAAGTAATTACATTCTGCCTACTAAAGTCTCCCCTGTAGTTTCATTAGGAATAGTCTGTTCCTAAACAGGACCCTGATCATGCAAACAGCAGTTCATGTGT
Source organism: Alligator sinensis (assembly GCF_000455745.1). Lineage (NCBI taxonomy): Eukaryota > Metazoa > Chordata > Crocodylia > Alligatoridae > Alligator > Alligator sinensis. The sequence goes on along the minus strand of NW_005841978.1, from coordinate 1,890,300 downwards.
GTAATTACAATGAAATCAGTGGGACAACTTACATGAGTGGATGTTTGCAGAACTAGGACTCTGATTTGCATAGTACAGTTTTTCATACTACAGTTTCTACATGGTGAAGTGTTGCTGCACCTCCCAGGTAAGTGAAGTGATATCTCTATATCCCTTGCTTGCTATCAGGTAGTTGGATCTTTCAAGATTTTTAATTACTAGGTACCTTCTTATGAAGGACAAAATAAAAGGAAAGGATATTAGTATAAAACAGTGGTTGTTAACCAGGGCATGTGTACCCCTAGGGGTACTTAAAAGGGTTGTAGGGGATACACAGAACTCCATGTGCATGTGTGCAGTCACAGCACAGCACATGGGTGGCCAGGAGTGCAGCTCAGCCACATTAAGAACAGCTGGGTCTGCCTGGTAAGTTTGTTGTGGGGGGAGGGAGTAGGTCTGGGGCAGGGGCTGCCCAACCGGGGTGGGGTGTGGGACTGACCTGCATGGGGAGAGTGGCTCCCACCTTTATGCACACCCCAGGAGGTCATGGGGGGGGGGAGGTGCCCCCAGATCTGCACATGGAGTGGCTGTAGCTGGGGCCAGGGCCACACTGGGCTCTTCCCAGTTGGGGGCTGGGCTGGGCTGCACTCAGGGCGGGCAGCACTGAGAGGGGAGTTGGGTGGGCTACAGTAAATTTTGGAGTGGCTGGCGGCCCTCCCCGTAGCCCCACTCCAGGGGACCTCCATGGTGAGGGAGGAAGTGGGATCATGGTGGGGATGGGGCTGGAGCAGGGGCAGGTGCTGCCAAGCTGTAGGGGAGCATGTGAGAGAGTCATGAGTAGCTCATCTATGGGGTGTGGGGGGTAGTGACTCCTGCTGCTGCATGCACCCCAGGAGGGCATGGGGGGTGCATGCCCCTGGATCTGCATGTGGGGCATGGTGGGCTGCAGACCAAGTAGATCCAGTTCCATAATCTCAATTTGTGTTTCATTTTTACTTATTGCTTGTCCTATCATCCTTTTATGATGACTTGATCATCCTCTACACCGATGATACCTTGCAACAACAAATTAATAGCATACTCAGGGCAGTGCTGTTAATAAATATAATGAATAAAATTAGTCCCAAGATTGATCCTTGAGGAACTCCATAAATAATCTTCCTCCACTTCCATATCACCCCCTTATCTGAATCTATTTTGGTCTATCCTTCAGCCAATTTTTACCCACTTTTCAATTCTTCTAATCCAAATTTTGTCCAGTGTAATAGTTTCCCATGTGCTATTGTATCAACTATTTACTGAAGTCCAAACACATTCATTTACTAATTTATATTATCCAGAATTAGTAATATTATAAAAATAAACAGCATATTAGTCTAGAATGATTTATTTTTGTTAAAATATGTTGCATTTTATTCTATTGTCCATTCATCATGATTTATTTATTCTTTCTTTCAAAGTTTGTTTTAAAGCATTTCTATTCAGGTTGGGCTAATGGTTCTCTAGTTGTTAGGATTGCCGCCCTTTCTTAAATTCCTTCCATTCTTAAACATATATTTTCTGTACTCCAGTCATGTAGTACCAAGCTTCATTTTGACATTTTTTAAGGATTTTTTCTAATAGAACTTGCAATCCATGTGAACTGTCACTTTTGGTATTCTGGGATGGAGATTGTCACCATCCTTCTTCCCTATCCTCCTCCTCCTCCTCTTCCCAGTTTAAGAGCATTAGCTTCTTTGAATTGTGTTTTCATTGCACATGTGATACTACAGTGTCAGTCCTATGGGCCATACTCTCCATTCCCTCAAGTTGTACCATATTGTCTTTATTGAAAACTAAGTCAAGGCCACTACACCCCCTTCATCCACCCAAGTAGTTACTTTGTCAAAGAAAGAGATCAAATTTGTTTGATACAATTTTCTTTCCATAAATCTATGCTGGCTGGTTAAGATCAGCCTTTCATCCTCCAGATGCTTGCAAATGGCCTTCCTTAGGATACGTTCTAGTAACTTCCCAGATACTGAGATTAGGCTAACCAGCCAGTAGTTCCCCTGGTCCTCCTTCTTGCCTTTTTTTAAAGAAGAGCATTACATTGGGCCTTTTCCAGACCTGGCCAGTCTCCCATGATTTCATGAAGATCATTGCCAAGGGCTCCAAAATATCTCCTCAGCAGGTTCCTTCAGGATGCTGGGATGAAGTTAATTTGACCTTGATGGCTTGAATTCATTCAGATCCAACAAAAGGTCTCTGATCACCTCTTTTGTTATCTTCTCCCTCAGCTTGCTCCCTTCCTTTTTCAAACAATCTTTATTACGTATTTGGCTGCAGCTTACCTTTCATCTCAAAAGGATCCTTATTACCCAAAAGCCCAACCTAGATTCTTGTTCTTCTTATATATAATTTAACGTATATAGCTCTTTTAGATAAAAGGGCTATATACATTAAAATTTGGGAACCACAGTTTTATGCATTCAAAGTATACAGTCTGTTTCCCAAAAGGCCCATCGCTATCTTGCTAATTAAATCAAAATTGAAAAAAATACTGCCAGTATCTATTCCTTTCTTTTTTTGTTTGCATTGAACCAATTTGCTGGCCAAGGAAAGAAAGAAATTCTGCACCATTTTTATGTCTCTATAAAAATAATCAAGAACCTAGTGAACTGAGTTTCTGTAGCTTTGGGAATAATTCTGTAAACAAGTTTCGTTTCCTGAGTTATCTTACCTATGTTAGGAGCTTTAAGTGTTCTCTTTTAAAGCAGGAAATCAAGTCTTGTGAGGATATTCAGTCCCTTTGCCAGTAGATTTCCTTTTCAGTCATGTAGAAAATCATGTAAACATGCTGCTCCTGTGCAAATTACATGAAAATAAAAGCAGTTAGGCTCCCTGAGGCGTAATTAAAAAACAACAACAACAACAAAAAAGCCCTGTCCAGAAAGGAGCAGTGGAAGAAGCAGGTTACTAGGAAACCCTGATAAGAAAAGGGATAGCACGAACATGAAAATATTTTAAATTTAAAAGATGGTACTTGGGAAAGACTCTTATGCCACTTATAATATCCACACAAAAAACACATTTAGTGGGTGCTGAATAAGACCTATATACCAGTTAACCCTATTTCAATAACTTACCACTAGTTTACTATAAAAATCTTAGCAATTTTTGTATGTATTTTTTGTCTTGGACATATTCTCCTCCATGCCCTTGTTTTTGTATATAGCCACTTGTATGATAATAGTAGTCATGTGCTGGATACATTAAAAAATATCAACAGTTCTAGATGAATTGTCTTCATATATCTTCTCTGTGTGAGAAGCTTTTGATTCTTAGTCCTCTTTTTGAATATTGTAAATGTTGTGCCATATAACCATTTGACCGTGTGTGTGTGTGTTTATACACATGGAATAGATAGATAGGTAGATAGATAGATAAACTTATCTTTTTCTTATGCAGTTTGTAGCTCAGTTAGGATATGGAACACTAATGTTCAGACAGGCAGGCAGGCACAGAGACACAGAACTGTTACTAAAAGCTAATAGTTTCAAATGGATCTTATATTAGTAGTAATTGGAAGTGACTGGATCTCTACAAGAAGTACCTACATAAAAAAAAAATAAAGTCTCCATTTCCAAAGAGTTAGAAAGATACTGCATGGATTGATGGAGCCACAAAGAGCCAAAGGAAAAAGCAGATCATGATTTTCTTAGATGTTCTTTCTAATATCTATTCATTAACATGGGATTATCAAATACTTACTTAAAGTATCTTTCATTTGGAATCATTGAGCTCTAATGTAGCTTTAAATATTGGACTATCAACCCTGAAATTCAACAGGATCATACATCAGCACAAAAATATCTCCTTATTTGTCCCACTATGTTTTTGAGGGTTTTTTCCCCCCTATGTTTGGTACCCTCTAGTTGGAAAAAAAATTACCTAAACTAGCATAATTTGCCTTGTGAAGTATTGGTTTTCCTATTTAGTTCAAAATAGGATCCATGGTGTCCTCAGACTTCTTCATACACAGTTTGCATTCTAGGTATAATGGGGGAACATATTCCATCTGTGCTGAAATTTGAAATCCATGAGCAAAAGCATTTCTTTAAAGCCCTATGCTATAGTCATATTCCCATTGAAACATGGGTGACTGGTGGCTCCTAACTCTGGGGGGGCACCAGCGACCAATTGTTGACCGGGGGGCAGTCCCCCAGCAGCCGATCATTGAAAGAGCCGGTGGCAAAACTGGAAGTGCCACTGGTGCTCCTTGTGGGGGGCACCAGCTGGTGCTCCCCATTCCCCAGCCAGCGAGGGCCAATCTCGGGGGGGCATGTGCCCCTCCATGCCCCCCCTACACATTGCCTGTGCATTGGAAGATGCATCAGATTCACTACAGGGGAAAAGATACACCAGCATTTCTCAAATTTTAAATAGGCCTCTTAAATGTCACAGCTATTGGAGTGTAGTAATAGAATAAAGAAGAAATTATTTCTGGTGAGCACCCTAAGTTTACTGCCACCCAGATTGCTTTTAAGCTTCTAGTACCATCTTTGTTTATAATGCCAATAAATAATGCTTGCAATGGTGTAGAAAAGTCCCAGTCAAAACAATGACATATTGTACTTGATAAGAGGTCTCAAAGTATCAAGAAAAATTGTATGTGGTAGAAAATGCTACTATTTGTCTATGTAATTACTTTCATACTAGCAATCATATACATGAGAAAATAATAGTTTCTCAGTTCTATTCAATGACAATCTAGCTTATAAATTTTACAGAAATCCTTGGTCTTTCTGACACTGCATAAACAGGCGGTTACTATGTTCCCATCAAATGGGAAAGATAAAGCAGTCACTGAGATGGAGACAGCTTGGTTAGAAAGGAGAGAAACCGATTGTGCTTTAAAGTGCTGTCAACAAGCAGTAGCTGCTTTCAGGTTTTAATCTAAATGTACATTAATCTTTCTACCACTAAGGAGATGCTTCTCAAATGGGGTGCTGCTTTATGTACTCGGCTATCTGTTAAAATGAAGTGCCCTTTAAAATATTGTATTTCCTAAAAAAACACAGATGAGATAACAGGGATGAAACTTTATTCTCTCTCAAAAAATAGTTACAAGTTTATAATGCAAGTCATTTTCACTCCCTGCTATAGTTAGCCATACAAATAGTAACACAGTCTCTAAAATCATTAAAAAAGTTTACACACCAAAAGAAGGTGCAGACAGATTAATTTCTAATCACCAGTGTGTTTCTCATCATAATAACAAAATATAACCTTATATATGGCTGACTTCTTGAGACAGTCCAGGGTTGGTTTTTTTTATCTTCAGAATTGTTTGTAAAGTATCAGTTTTTAGTTACTGGACTTGCTCTATTTTACCTGTTAGATTGTAATCTCTCAAGTTGCTATTATAGTATAAATTTCAAATTAGCACAACTGCTTACATATGCCGACAGGAAAAAAAAAAAAATATATATATTGTTTTTTGCACCTGAATGAAATTAAGATCTTCTCAGAGAGAACAAGCCACATCACCAAAATTAAAATAAAAATCCAGTGGTTCAGGCTCTCACCTGGAATGTGTGAGATCCACTTTAAAATTTCAGTTTTCAGTTGGATAGAATAGTGATTTCAACCAGTCTCTTTCAAGCTAAGTAAGTGCACTTCCCAATAAGCTACTGGTCACTTGGGGAGAGAGCAAGGGGATGGGTGTATGTCTTGGTTTGTTCTAGCAGGAATATCCATGTTGATGAAATAGTACATTTGATGGGAAAAAATATTTTTAAAACCCCTGACAAGCTCTATGTATTACAATGAAAATAACTATATTTAAAGAAGCTCAAAGTTCCAAAATGAAATATTCAATATTAGGAAAGACCATAATTAACCCTCATCCATTCTCATGAAACCATAACCATTGTTGTTCTCATGAGGTAACTTGTTACCCCGAAGTTTGACATTGTTGGTCTCATGGGGTAACTTGTTACCCCACCTGCATGAATAAAATGGCACCAGTGACAACGGTATAAATGCACCAAAAACTATTTATTAAACACACCGATTGTTTGAAAGAATATTTATGATGATTTGAAACCAAAGCATTATTTAACTAGAACTATGAACAAAATTTAACCTTTTTTTAGAGTTTCAAAATGTGAATGAACAATTTGCTAAGTCTGCAGTTCACACTGTTTTCAAACTAACAGTTACTTCCAAAAATATTTCCTAAGTGTTTTAACTAAATATTGCATTCCTTACAAAGCAGCAGTGATGTACTGTGGTGCACACAAACAAATTGCTTACAATCTTCGCATCATTTCTGGGTTTTGCGGTCATCTGTCGTTGGACAAAAAGCACCACATTCACTCATACTCACAGAAGGGTCAACTGGCATGCATTGTGCCAATTTGTAATTTAGGACAATCATACCAGACTTGAAGGACTTAGACAGATTATGTGTATCCATCATTCTTTGTTTTATTTGTCCGTCAATCAACTGTTCTCCAAGCCCCTGCAAAAAAAAAAAAAGAAAAGCACTACCTTCTTAAATGTGATCTTTGCTTCTAGTTTGCATTGTGGCCTAGCCAAATGACAAGGCTGGCATTGGCAGACACATCCAGCATACTGAAAAATAGCGTCATTGACCACCTGTATTTTCCACTTGCAGGTGGTCATATGGACTAAGTGGTCAAGGTTATCCACCCTACCCTTGTTTTTATTGTACTCATGGATGATGTCCGGCTTCCTTTGCTCTCTACCCACTGACAGGTCGTGGTGCATGCTTGACAGCAACAGCACTACTTTGGACTTTTTGGAACATGGGAAACTAGGGTGAGTTCCCCACCAAAAGCAAAAATGGATGAAAATGTTTCCCTTCTTCGATTTGCTTGCATTTTGTTTGGGAAATCAGCCTTTTTTTTCCAAATCGTACCCATATAAGTCAGTCCTTCTGTAGCAGTCTTTCTGCCAGATCAGTACTTGTGAAGAAACTGTCACCCACAATATTCCTTCCCATCTTGTACCAGGGATGAGCCAGTTTTGCAGTCTCCTTTTTGTGCCCAGAGACAATTGAAATAAATAAGGTCACAGGTCAGCACTGACTGGCTCACCAGCTCAGGGAACAAAACCCCTGAGGAACTTGGACTCAAAATCCACCTTCCCTCTTTC
>NW_005841978.1:1875626-1883140 GCF_000455745.1 Alligator sinensis | reverse complement strand
TGGGAAGAGGAGATCCTGAGCTTCTTTTCTCTTGTCAAGGAGCTGTGCTTCCTAAAACAAGGGTGTGGGGAAGGGAGGTGAGGGGTTGCCATATTAGGGGGGGGATGAGGGGTCTGTGCCTATCCCATGCACAGACCTCTCTACTCTGAATTCCCCACACAGCATTCCAGCCCAGGGACCTGTACATCTCAGTACCTTAGTACTATAGTCCTGGCTGGGAGGGAGGGCTGGGATTGCCCAGGTACTGGGCGGGTGCTGGGGGTAGCCTGGCTGATTCTGGTCTGTCCTGAGTGGACCCCAGGCCCTTGAAAAAACCAGGAGCAGAACATGCCTACTAAGTACTTTAGTTCTGGGCTTTTACAGTCCAAAGCACTCAGGAGCATGTTCTGCTCCCTGCTTGGCTGGGACTGACACAGGCTGTCTCTGGCTCTGTAGGTAAGGGAAAGGGAGAGAGGAGAAAGGGAAAAAGCTCACTGAGATTCCAGAGGATGGCCCTAAGGCTTCTTTTGGATCTGTAAGACAGCTTCTCCTGGAAGCCAATCACTTGGGTTGTTCTCAAGTTATTTTTCTTCCAGAGTGGCCACTTTTTTTTCTGGGAGAAAAATTATGAACTTCTGTACATTTGTGGTTTCTTCCTGAGAAAACAGGGACTTTCTTCACAGAGAAACTGAATGTCCATACATAGCCATATGGAACTGAGGTAATGGGTAGTAAAGGGATGGAAGCCAGGACTCCATCCTAATAGGGAGTGCCATAAGGACTAAGCTGCTACAGTGTCAGATTCTCTTTCTTGCTCTCCGAATGTCCCTATGACTCTTGGGTTGAAAATGCCTTCATCTAAGCTATTCTATAGTTTGGAGATAAGGGTACCAGGACTGGATGTCATTGTCAGAACTGAAATTCAAACTATATCACAGACCAGGGGAATAAACTCAATGTTGGTATAACTATTGGTATTAGAGGAATTTAATTTTGCCTGTTATGTTTAGATATTATGGGAAATTTCCAGTCAAGGATCAATTTTTTGTACAGAAATCGTATGGATTAATTGGGTGGACTTAAGGGTGAATTTATAGAAAATATTGGAAATGTCTATATCACTCAGAGCACAAGCTAATTTCCTATGGAAAATATAATGAATCAGTAATGGAAGAGCACCAGTCTTAGACTTCCTCTGTTTCCTGTACTGTATCCTGTCTTGGGCAACAGTTCCCCCACAAACGAGAAAAAAAATGTTATCTGATAGAGGTGTATTTAGTTAAAAATCATACAAAAGTGTACTGAACATCTTGGGGGAATCTTGAAATTTTTAAATATGAGAAAGAGCTTATAGAACAACCCGTACAGTACATTACAATGTAGACATTTTTATTATGCAGTCTTTAGATTTTATTTGGATAAGGTGAAGCGATAGATTTTGTATGTAAATATAAAGCTGGCATTTCACATAAATAGTTCATAAATTTGTAAATAAACCATTTATAAATAGTTTAAGAAAAGTTTAATCAATTGTAATAGATTATTATACAGTCCAGCATTGTTTTATAGTCTACTTATGACTATTTAATACTTTCCCATAATGTGCTTTTAAACATCTATAAAGCATATTGTTCACATCTGTAGCATACCTAAACATCTATTATTTATTAATCCTTCATAAACTATCAATTAATAATGTATTTGCCTTTTAAATATGGGACCTTGATATGAAGTTTGCTCAATAAAAATAGGCTAATATTTTGCAAACTTTTTTTTAATGCATTACTTATGAAATTGCATAAAACTATTGGGGTTTTTTTAGATATTAAAATATATATCTTGATAATATGATGGAGGGAAGAGGGAAAGCAAGATATACTCAAGTATGGATAACTAATAAAGCCAAATTGCACACAGACCAATTGAAAATATTAATAAAAAATATTAATATAAATAATCACACTCTGCTCATTATTTACAGAAATACATTATGTGGGTTAGTAATATCATGACATTGCCTTTACATCTGTGTTTCATTGATATCTATTGTTATAGTAGTTTTGCTGAAGTAACTGAGGATGGCTGTCTGATGACATTGAACAAATCTCTTCCTCACTTCAGTAACTCTCTAAATGTGTCTTAAAGATCATTTCTGTCCTCAAGAACTTACAATGTAAGTAAATATTGGTAAAACATTAATAGTGAAACAGTTAATTCTAACTGAAGGCAAATGAAACTTCATATTGGTGAAGGAAGAGGTTATTCTTTATGGTTTTCCCAGAAAACTTTTCTGATTATAACCTGAAATGTTTGTAAATATATTAAATCAGCAAGGAATCTCTGAAGAGTGGGCATAATAACAATGTAAAAATAAATGTGAAAAATAAGAAATCAAATATAAGCCTGCAGGATTATTTACCTTTACAAACACATGCTGGTCCAACCTTTAGCTTGTAATACACTACATGCCTATACACTGTACACTCTTCTTTCCAAAGCCCTTAGGTGGTACTACAAGGTATTTGTTGTTCTAGTCCTATAATTTAGTAAACCTGTGAAATCACATAATGTCTTTAAAGTTCTCTCCAAATAGCACCTGCTTCTCATCTATAATTTTACTTTTTTAAAATATAATGTGACAGATGGGACAGATTCTGTAAGCACTCTTCATATTGAGCATTTAACATTGAAGTCCTATGTAGGTTAAAAAAACAGAATTTTCATGACAAAATATCCAAGACAGAAAGGAAAAAATAAAAGATCACTGCTTAGCAGGAGAAAGGGTGGTCAAGATTAATGAAATACATTGAGTCACAACCCATGGAGGAAAGGATCTTGACAAGATGTGCATAGACAATTGGCTCATGTGTTCATAAAGAAAAAGCAGTTGTGTGGATCAAATACATGTCCAAAGAAACATGTAATAAATATAAGCTTTCCCCTTTTAGCATCAGAATAGTTTGCAACCTATTCATTGTGTGTGTGTTTTCATGTGTTCACATGCACACGTGTGAAAATGTTTAAAAGCATTCAATAACGATCTAGACAAATATTTTCCAAATTGTCTAGTTCACATGCTGTCAAGTGTTCTGTACAATTTCTCACTCGTTTGTTTGCTTGTTTGTTTGTTTGTTTTTCTGTTTGAATTGTAATTAATCAGTTATTATTTCTCTTCCTTTAATAGATGACTGATTTTTTTCACTAGAATTATGAATGTCGAGTAGATAATAACAAATAATGCACTTCATTCTGTCTGGCTAGATACTTAAATTGCTCCCATCAGCATAGTACCAGAAGAACTGTTATGTATCTACAAATTAAAAAAACCAAAAGCAATATTGTTTAAGACAATATTGTTTAACTATAACTTAGTTAAGATACATCTCCTTGGCCTGTAGAAGACATATCTTAACTATGTTATAGAGTGTTTATGTGAAAAAAATATGTCTGTGGTAAGCTAACCTGAAGAAATGACTTTTGAATTCAGTCCTAAATGTTATATCTGTTCATTAGGGCTGTGCAACACGTCACCGTTCCATTTCGCCTTTAGTTTCGAGGTTTTGATAGAATAGCATTTCGTATTCAATTTCATTTTGGTTCAAAACAGCTGTTCCATTTTGCTTCGTCAAAACAGTCAGGCTGTTTTGACTATTTTGATGTTTAGCTAGATCCACCAGGGATCCCCAGTACTAAATTGGGCGGGGGGGTGGGGAGTCAGCCCAGGTGAGCTGACTCCTTGCCTGATCCAGAGCTGGACTGACTCCCTGTCTCCAGCCACATCTAGCACTGGGGATGGGAAGTCAGCCCAAATGGGCTGACTTCCCATCCTCAGCACTATGGTTGAAATGTTTCAACATTTGAAACGTTTTGACTAGCCTCATTTTGTTTTGAGGCTGTTGTGAAGCCCTTTGTTTCATTTTGATTTTGCTGTTTTGACCTCAACATAAGTTGAAACAGTGTCGAAATAAAATGGCTGGCAAAATTTCACACAGCCCTACTGTTCATCTCTCGGTCAGGAGTTCCAACCCTAGTATTTACTCCTATGACATTCTTACCTACTATGGTAATAAGCCTTCCCTCTTTATTATTCTGGCTGAATATGACTATTGTGGGAAATCAAAATGTCAGAACTAGAGTCAATATTTCTCTGTCAAGAATTAGTGCTATATGGAGATATAGATATTAGGATTGGCCCTGATCTGAGCTGAATATTCAGAGAGCAGGGTCACTGTTATGATGTGTTCACATCTACTTGTCTTGCTAAGTAGAGGACCTACTGTGTTTTTTCACCAGCTGGACTGTCCAAAGCATTTTTTGCAAGTAACAAATAAGAATAAAAATGAAGATTCAAGGTTAGGGATCATCTTGGGAAAATTCTGTACCCCATCCTTTTACACATGATTTTCTAGCCATCTGGAGAACAAAGGAAGTGTTTTTTCTAGTGCTGTAGTTATTCAAAAAGAAGGGAATAGTCGAAAAGAACCACAGGACAATAATGAAAATTAGCTGCAATGCAGATACTCAGAAGAAGCAGAATTTGTTAGTTCTTCCCAAGAGCATTGCCTTCTATTGCCAGCTGACCTTCATCCAGGTGATGTTTTCAGTTAAGCATTGGGTAAGTGGTGGGATGGTGTTGTCTATTTTGATTTATGTGGAATGGAGAGCTACATGCCTCATGCATTATCATGTTGCTTCTGGCTGTGTTCTCCCTATTAATTTATAGTCCCCATCTACACATTACACTTAAGGTGTGATTAACCATTTAATCATGCCTTAAGTGGTCACCTGGCCACACATTCAATCAATTATGATGTGATAAAAAGAGAAATAAGCTACAACATTATTATATGTGGAATAACTTTGTAGCTGCTTCCTATTACACCATTAATTAAACATGAGGCTGGGAGTCCTGTCAGATGATTGGAGCTTCCAGCTGGGGCAGGGCCCAAGTGCACCTAGCACCAAGTGGAGCCTAGGGGCTCCCAGCCATGGGTGGCACCCATGGACAGAAGCAGCTAGGAGACTAGCTGCTGCATTCTCAGAGCCATGGGGGTGCTTGGTACACCCCTGCAACTGAGAGATTGCAACAGCTGGTCTCACAGTTTGGAAGGTGCATGGGACTGAGCAGGCTCCCAGCCATGGGAGTTTGCTTCTTGCCAGTGCAGGCGGGGGTGGTAGGGAGCCTGGGATCAAAAATAAGGCATGATGGGATCTGATTCGTGATCTGACAATCACATGTCCTGCCAAGTATGTGTGGCCTAGCAGGAGGCACAATTGTGTGGAATCACATATTAGATTCTATTGTGCCTTTAGTTGCAAGTGTAGAGGGGCCCTTACTGGTTGAATGTAGTGATTGTAGACCTTATACTAAATCCTGGAAATCTTTACACTCTTACAAGGCTTGTACAGTTGCATTTTCCTTGTGCTGGGTTCTTTCCCTCTAATTTATGTTGTGTCATGTTAAAAAATTCTAACCACATTTCTCTGGGTTAACATAAGTTGCATGATTAAGAGGGCATCAATGTATACTAATGATGTGCTTGTGTAGTGTCAGTACATGGGGTCCTGTATTGCCTTCCAACTCTACCAAACCATGTAGTAAATATTCCAGCTTACAGACATGAAAAACAACCAAAACAGTGCTTTACTTTAAACTCAGTGCGCTCTCATGCTGAGCCCAGAACAGGAATCATGTTAGTTGGACCCAGCTCACCCAATGTTTGTATAGATTAGGCACTTTAGTGGGATTTTTTTGACACTTTTATCTAATAGCTGATTCAATCAGCTATTAGATAAAAGTGCCAAAAAGTCCCGCTGAAGCACCTGGTCAATACAGATGCTCCAGAGTCGGGTCGAACTAATGTGCTGCTTCTTCCAGTAACGAGTATTTTTGTTTTTAACATCTGTAAACACTCTATAATTTTAACATTTTCTTAATAAAGTTTTTATTCTGAAAAAAGAGAGGAATCCCAATTTTGTAGGTCCCATAGACGAGGCCTTTTGATTCTTTGGGTTCCATGTAAAAAGGGTACCTGAGTCATTATAAGCCACCTGTGCTTATAGCTTTGGCTTTTAAATCCAGATTCATTATTTAATGAACATTTGTGTTAAATGCCATATTTAGATCCAAGAGGATGAATATTGTTGGACTTCTCTCCTTTTATAGATAGGAGATAATTCATCTAAAGAATATGTTGTCTATGTCCTATTAAAAATGCTTCTTTTGATAGATAATTTATTGTATTTAACCTTCCCCTTTTCTATGGCTTTTGGGAAGGGAAATTAACTGTATAGGGAAAATACTGATTATAAAAGATTTATTACAATGTCATACCTACTGTTATTCTGCTCTAGTTAAGAATCAGTGAACGTTGCCAGCAATAACCCCTTGATTTTAGGTGTGCACAATACCAGAAAGCTCTTGACAAACTAGAGTGAATTCAGAAAAGAACAACAAAAATGATTAATGGCTTGGTGGGATTGACTTATGAAGAAAAATTAAAAGCCCTCCAAATGTATATCTTGGCTGAACAATGACCACGTAGAGGAGAATAAGATAACTATCCTAAAACATCAAGGAGTTAAACAAAGTTAACCAAAGGTAAAACTAGTAGGTATATCAATCAAAACATGTCATTGCAGGTAAATATTTCAATGGTATAATTTTCCAAAGAAAATAGATATGCCATACTGTTTGAATAAGCAGGATTAAATAGACTAAGTACTGAAGGATTAAAACTCTGGCCAGGTGTGCATGAAGTAAACTTGAAATTTTTGTCTATGTAGCAATTTTATATTATTGGGAGGGGAGGGGAGGGTTGTTTGTTTGTTTTTGGCTACATATCTATATGGCTTAAAGCTCTTACATGCTTTTCAGGGACCATGTCTACATGAGACGCTACTACGCAGTCATTACTGTGCATTTATTAAATACTTGTATAAACTTGTATACATGTGTACAAGTTTATACAATGCATAATGAAAGTTTTAAAATGCACAATTACCCAAGTGCTGGCAAATGCCTTTTTTGTGATGCTACGGCACAGTAGCCCAGTACTACTGTGCAGTAATATTGCATCATAGTTTTTGCCATACAACTCTATTGCGCAGTAGTATTGGGCTCCTGCATAGTCAGTATTTCATGTGGACATTCCTGGTATTGTTTATTTTGCTGAGGGAATAAGCTATGCCAGCAAAAGAACTCTTTTTCACTAGTATAAGCTAGACTTCATGTAATGTGAGAATTTAGTGACTAATTGTATCTGAAGACATGTAGTACTGTAGCCTATTTCTGTGAGAATAACGGGAAATTTGTTATATATAGGCAATCGCATATTTAAAATTGCTGAATGTGCAGCCCAGAAGGGTTGCATATGGGAGGTTTTAAACTGAGGCCAGGAAAAGTCTCCTTGACCCTGTGTCCTGGACCCTTGTCTTTCAAATCACTGTGTAGCCCAGCTATGTGGCATGGGCAACATTTAAACAAGGAGGGCCCGACTCCAGTTTTCCTAATTCCAGTTCCCTGCCTTATGGAA
>NW_005841978.1:1849799-1875595 GCF_000455745.1 Alligator sinensis | reverse complement strand
TTTCCCTACCCCAGTGATTTTTCCAGTAAAAACATAATCCTGTGGTCTGTGATTTAATAAGAATAAAACTCTACTGGAATTGTTTTTGGGGGGTAGGGGGTTGAGGAGGAGGAAGAAGTATTGTGGTGAATGGAACAAGTCTAGACATTGGTCTTTGGAGTTTGTTCATTAGGAAAGTGTGGAAAAATAAGTCAATACGTGTTACACTCCTCTAAAGAAGATGAAACATTTAGCTGATTTTGAAAAGCAAATCTCCCTTACCTAGTATAACTGTTTTAATAAAGAAAGATTTAAATGGTAAATATATATTTTTGATTACTATTTCTTTAATGTATTACAGAGTGATTTCAGTTTCTGAGTTTTGCAGTGATCCTAATGCTTTTCTCAATACTATCTCAATATAAAAAATAGGTGAACCTTGGTCATATCCATTTGCAGAGTTTTGTTAAACATTTTGGCCATGCCCAAATGAGTATGAACATTTGGTTCCCTGGGGACAAATGGTGACAGTGCACCTTGTGCTACCACTACTTGTCCCTAGGGAACGCCTGTGCCATGCGTGCTTTGGAGCATGGCAAGCTGCCCGGGTGGGGTAGCGGTGGCTGAGGTCAGCACTGGACTGGCCCCAGCACTGGACTGGCCTTACCTGGAGTCCTGGGAGCCTTCTGGGGCTGCAGCAGTGGCAATTCTGCCATGCAGAGCCTGGCCAACAGCTGCAGAACAGCTCAGGGTGTCCAGGTCTGCTTTAAACTAAGTTGCTCTATACTTTTCACTTAGCACTTTTCTAGTGAGTTTTTCTTTTCTTGATAGATTAGTATAATATCTTCACAACTGAAAAGAATAGCATCAAAAAGTTCAGAAAGGAAACTGTTTTTTAAAAGCAGTATTTAACATGTTTGTCACATTTTTCCCAATGTTGATCAGTTAAAATGTGAAGCAGCATTTGCTGGTACATTTTCATTTGTGATCAAAGGATCATAGGAAAGTAGGGTTGGAAAAGAACTCATCAGGTCACCTAGTCTAGCCCTCTGCTCAAGTCAGGATCAACCCCAACAAAACCATCCTAGTCAAACATCTGTCTAACTTGCTTTTAAAAGTTTCCAAGGATGGAGATTCTACAACTTCTCCAAGTAGCCTGTTCCAATACCTGTTCAAAGTCAGAAAGTTCCTTCTAATCTCCAGCCTAAATTTTGCCTGATGCAGCTTGAAGCCATTGCTTCTAGTCCTGTCCCCTACAGACACAGAGAAAACCCATCTCCATCCTCTCAGTCATCACCCTTACAGTATTTGAAGACAGTTATCAAATTCCCCTTCAGTCTTCTCTAAGCCTAATAACCCTAGTTCTTTCAGCCTTTTCTCATAAGTCTTGTCTCCTGGGCCCTTGATCATTTTTGTTGTTCTGTGATAGACTCTTTCCAAACTGTCCACTGAAGTATGGGGCCCAAAACTCAAGAGAGCAGAAGAATTGCTTATCTTGATTTGCAAGTAACAGTTCTGTGAATACACCTCAGGATGTTGCTGGCATTTTTTTGCAACAAGAGCACACCATTGGCTCATATTGAGCCTAGGGCCTACTGTAACCTCTAGGTCTTTCTCTACTATCCTTCAGCCTAGCCTGTCATTCCCCAGTCTGTATCTGCATATGCAGTTATTTCATCCTAAGTGAAGGACTTTGCATTTGTTCTTGCTGAATCTTACCTGATTGATTGCAGATCATTTTTCCAGTCTATTCTGGAGGTCATTCTGGATCCTAGTCCTGCCTTCCAGAGTGTCCACAATTCCACCTAACTTGGTGTCATCTTCATATTTAGTAAACATACAGTTGATTCCATTATCCTAATAAGGAAGATATTGAACCTTACTGGATTCAGTACAGATTCCTAGGGAACCTTTCTTGATACCTCCTCCCAACTAGAGGCTTTGGCATTGGAACATTTTCTACTAATCTTGTTGATTTTCCTGCTACCACTTTCTTCATCTCTTACTGCTATGCCCTGGGGAAAAAAAAAATCCTTCTTCCTCTTTCACCTAGTTCCACTCAGCAAGAGAAAACCAGTGGCTGGTCAAACTTCCCAGTGAACTCCCCACTCAAACTCCCAGTCTAACTCTGTTAGCTGGCCTGTTCACTGGTACTATACTACTGTGACTTACTTAGCCTTCCTACTTAGGCAAACCCCACCTCCTTGCTCACACAGCAGCAGGCCCAATCATTCAGTGAATTAATAGGAAAAAATGCCTGGGTAAAGAACAGGAACAACAAGTTGCCTTGGACTTTTATCTAATAAATATTCCATTAAATCAACTTTTAACATACAGCACCAACAGAAACAGAACTAACAGGGACAACTCCTCAACTCTTTAAAGACTGCAGGAGCTTTTCCATTGATTATAATAGGCCCAGGACTTGGCCCTAAAGAATTATCATTCACCCAGCACCACTGTTACATTTTCTGAATTCTGATCAGTTCACTAATTTTAAGGATTTTACTTTTGTCTTGTATAGTATTCTTTATGGTTTCCATAAAGAGCTTGACTTTTTACAATATGATTTCCATTTTTTAAAGAATCTTAAGAGTTTTGCAGGCTGTAATTTACAGTTTTTTAAAGTTTTATATACAAAGTACACTCTTGACTTCCCTCAAATTATAATTTTTCCTTAAATAGCAATATTTGTGGGAGAATTTGTATTATTAGCACCATACTAGCCAATAAATAGACCTGTTTTACCATGCTCACTTAACTGCTATTTCATCTCACAACTTTCTAGAATCAGCGCAATAATAGTTGAGGGGCAGGAGGGGAAAAGCTTGAAAACTGTGATAGTGTTTTCATTTACTTTTATTGTTGAGAAGCTCCATAGCTTCGAGGTAAAGTGATGGCTGTAATATTTATAAAACTAACATTTAGTGCAAAATGCAACACAAAGAGGATTACTGTTGAAACATAGTTTTGTAGATGATAGGACTTCAGTTGCCTGAGGCTTCTACTGAATACTCCTGTTCTGTTAAAGTGCTAGCATAATTTTTTGTATCGCCCCCAAAAAACCCTCTATCACCATTATCCTCACAGTTAGAAAGAAATAACATATAAACATCTGTGCACTTCATCATTAGTCATATAGTGACACAACATTTTGGTTTCCATTTCATAGGCCCATAACTAGGGAGCCTTAATATTATTTTTATGACTCCATGCAGAATGCTGACGAATCACCTTCTATGAGTAGAAAGCATCCTAACAACAAAGAGAGAGAATGATGTAGCTTTGTTCTACTTGTTGTTTTCTTAATGGTGAAATATGAGAATTTTAAAAGCATTTTGAGTGACTTTGTGCATGGTTTCATGAAGGATAGGTGTAAAGGGAAGAAGGTATAAGAGCCATTCTTTCCATGCATTTATTTAAAGATTAGCAGATGATAAGGCTAGAAGGCCGCATTATGATAACCTAGTCTGATCTTATATGTAACGGACCCACTGGATTTCATAAAAGATTCCTGCATACAGTCTGTAAATTCTGATTAAGCACATCTCTGAGAAAGGCATACAATATTCATGAAGGGTGTTAAGACATACCTCATCCCTGTTTAAGTAGTTGCAGTCTTCATTTCTTCTATAATTAAAAAAATTGAATCTTAGTTTGAATTTGCCTAAGCACAGCTTCTAGCCACTGGATTTTGTTATCCCTTGATTTGATATTAAATTGAGAAGTCATCTTGCTATTAAAAGGTGTTCCCACTGTATGGGAACACCTTTTAAAAAGTGTTATTTATACTCTTTTGTTGAGTAGAAATAACTATTTATGTTGTTTCTTATACTCTTATGAAAAAAAAGCTATTTTTTTCATAAGAGTATAAGAAACAACATACAGCATCAAACCAAGAGTCTGTCTAGTCTAGCATCCTATCTGACACTGGCAGGAATGGATTTAGAGAGAGAAAATTCAGAAATGACCAAAAATGATATATCTACAAATCATTACTCTCCCTGACATCCACTGTTATAGGTTTAGAGATACCAGAGGAAACATCTCCAATTGTTCTGTTTAACAGCTATTAATGGATCTATCATCTATGAATTTGTCTAGTCCTTTTTTGAACCTAGACAGGGGTACAACAGAGGTGTTTGCTTGCTTCTCTACTTTTTAATTTATTCTTGAATGATCTAAACCAGGTGCTAACAGGGAATCAATTCCATGAACTCATGATATTGAATAGCCCTGTTTTGCCTTATGCAAATGACATTAATAATGTCAGAATATCAAATATGCCTCCAAAGGTAATTAGGTGCTTTTCAGCAGTATTCAGTCTCAAATAGGTTGGAAATCACAGCAGATAAACGCAAGGTATTTATTTTCTTTTTTTTTATGCGGGGGAGGGTGCAGATAGAAGGATAAAATTAATTTGTTTTTTACAAGAAAAGAAACTAGAGTTATTGTCTTGCTTTAAATTTATTTATTAAATGTTGTTTCAGGCAAAAGTTAAAGAAAACTTTAAAAAAATCTATTAATTAAATCACTTTAAAATATCTGAAAACTTGAGCTATAAGTAAATATAACTATGAAGATATATAGATAGATATATGGATATACATATAGATGATATAGATATGACTACCCAAGTATACTTTGTTTGGACAAAAAAAAATGCATACAATTCTTCACACAGGTGCTTGTTGGACTGTACTCAAAGTCATTATTTATGTTTCTGTGGGTTAATATAGAAGTTTAGGCCACTTTTCAAGACTTCATATTATTCTTGTAACTGTCTTATATAAAGAACTTCAAGTCATACAACTTAAAAAGACAAAACCAAAAAACTACAACTGGGCATGCTACTATTGGAATGGTCTTCTAATTTCTGACTAGTATTTCCTTGCATATAGGGCTGAAGATTGTTTCCTTCTTAGCTACATCATTGTATACAAGCAGATTTGGAACCACGGGTATTATTCTGCAAGACTGGGGTAGTGATTTAATACCATGCATCTTCACCTACCTTGTGTCTTCCTGAAAGAAACCTTCTTGCAACCTATTAAGGGCTGAAAAGTTCTTATATGAGCATTGCATGTCCCGTCAATGTTTTCTAGCTGTGACCTCCAATATTTCATTTTACCCTTATTGAAAGAAGAGATTTCAAAATCATTTTTTCTAAATCTATTTTATTTTTATAAACCATATTATCCAATACAAATGACATATTTACTTGACCTTAAAATATTTTTTTTGAAAAAGTGGAAATTTAAAAGTTTGATGTATTACCCCATTTCAGAATGAAGCCAAATTTTAACATAGAAACTGTGGCTCGCATGCAGCTCTACTGTTCAGCTAATGGGATCGTTATTCCATCAATGCAGTAAAGTTATAGTAGCGCTTAAAGTAATCAGAAAAAACTGTATGTCCCTCTCACTTCTGTTCCTCCTGCAATGCCTTCATTCCTCTCTTCTAGGTCGGGTGGGGGGGGGAGCAAGAGCAACAGGATCCCCTCTCCATCATTCCAGGCCATCTGTTGTTGGGATTAAAAAGGAGTAGAGGAGTCATTATGTTCACAGAAAGAGAGTGGGAAGAGGGCAGAGTTGCCAACTGCCCATAAACTTTGGGACACTCTGTAAATAACCAGGCTGAAAATACTTGTCTATAAAATCTGTACAAAAGTGCGCTATCTGTCAATTAGGAACCAAAATCAGCTCCATAAAATCAGCTCCATAGGAGCATGAAGCTTCTAAAATAAATTGGTTTCCTTATTTGCCAGGGAGTGGGCATAAGTACAGGACCCTTGGCCCTTGGGATGGAGGGGTACGTTGGTTAAAACCATTGCTGCAGTCAAGTAGGGTTACCTACTCAATAATTTTATTTTTATTTTTTACCAATAATCTCCAAACTTGTTTACTCTGGTTTGAACCTGGCCCTTGTCCAGGGTCTGGCAGAAGGGTTACATTTACATTATGTAAAACTTAGAATCATAGAAATAGAAGGGACCTATAAGATCATCAAGTCCAGTCCCCTGCCATGGCAGGATGTTATTGGGCTCAGATGAGCTCAATAAGGTGCCTGTCCAGCCTCATCATGAACTCCTCCAAGGAGGGTGATTGCATCACCTCTGCTGGGAGTGTATTCCAGATTCAGGTGACCCTTACAGAGAAAAAGTTATTTCTTATATCTAGCCTGAATTTACCTTCTATTAGCTTATGCCCATTCATCCTTGTCCTTCCTTGAGGTGCCTTCCTAAAGATTTGCTCCCCTAGATCCTGGTGTTCACCCCTGACACTTGTAGGTAGCTATCAAGTCACCTCTCAGACTTCTCTTACTCAAACTGAACAGGCCCAGTTCCTGGAGTTTCTCCTCATAGCGTTTAACTTCCATGGCCTTGACCATATGGGTGGCCCTTCTTTGTACCCTCTCAAGCTGATCCATATCCTTCTTGAAGTGTGGTGCCCAGAACTGGACACAGTATTCCAGTTGAGACCTCACCAGTACTGAATAGAAAGGAAGGAGCACCTCCCTGGATCTATTGACCACACGTCAACTGATGCACACCAGAGTTCTATTTGCTCTTCTGGCAACACTGTTGGCTCATGTTCATCTTCCGGTCGATTGTGACCCCCAGGTCTCATTCAGATGCTATGCCAGCCAGTGGACCACCACCCATCATGCAGTTGTGGTGAGGGTTCTTCCTACCCAGGTGAAGCACTTTGTACTTATCTTTATTAAACCTCATCTGATTTTGTTGTGCCCATTAATCAAGGTAATTCTGGATCCTGACCCTATCCTCCAATGTGACCGTGTTTCCCACAGCTGGGTATCATCAACAGACTTAATCACTGAGCTCTCCACCCCCTCATCTAAGTCATTAATTAATATATTAAAGAGTACAGGTCCCAGCACCGATCCCTGGGGGACACCACTGGAGATAGCCCTCCAGGATGATGACAACCCATCAATTACCACCCTCTGGCCTCTAAGCCAATTGTCCACCCACCTCACTGTAGACTGGTTCAGCCCAGTACCCTCCAGAGGCTTGTAGTAGACTCCCACCATCAGGTCTCCCTCTCCTGATCCCCCTTGTATCCTGACCCAGAGGATCTCAGGGTACACTTCCCTGCTGTCAAATGTGACCTGCAGGGAGGGGTACCTCTCTTTCACATAGAGGGCCACACCTCCTCCCTTCTTCCCAAAACAATCCTTCCTGTAAAGCCTATAGCTCTCACTATTCACTATCCAATCATGTGTGTCATCCCACCAAGTCTTCATCAACCCAATCAGATCAAAATCCTTGTCAATCAAAAGGAGTGCCAATTCCTCCTGTTTGTTTCCCATGCTTCTGGCATTCCCATAAAGACACCTGAGCTCTCCCATAGTCACTTCAGGTTTTCTGTCACACTGCCTGTGTCTCAAGATGACAGTACTTGTCTGGTTGTCCATTACTTAAATTCCCTCCCATGTGTCATTGTGGCTAGCAGCTTCCTGTAGAGCAGTGGAACTTTCTCCCCAGCCCCTGAGTGTGCCTAGCTTAAAACTCCTCAACAAATCAGAAACTTTCATAGCAAAGAGCCTTTTTCCCTCTGCTCATGAGATGAATACCGTCCCTTGCGTGTAGACCACTGTCATAGAACTGCGTACCAAGGTCGAGGTATCCAAAGGCCACATGGTGACACCACCTCCTAAGCTTTCGGTTGACCTCCTCGAAACATTTCTCCCTCCAACCCACCACAGCTTCTGACTGGGAGGATTGAGGAGAAGACTACTTGCACTCCTAGGCTCTTGAGCTTCACCCCCATGGGCTTGTAGTCTCTTATGATCCTCTTGGGGCTGCTTCTCATTGTGTCATTGGTGCCCACATGGGGTAGTGGCTGACTATGTGTTTGTATAAGTAGGAGACCAGGTGGGTGGGTGTTATTGCCCCCATGTAGTCCTCACCAGCTGCTGCAGCTTAGAAGGCAGGCTCAAGCAGCTGCCTATAGGGGGATCCCCTAGCTTCCTGGCTTCCTGAGCAGCCAGGGGATTCCCCAAGTTTCTGGGTCCCTCCCTACAGGGGGAAAGGTTGGTCTCTCATCACCTTTACCTGATACCCAGTGCCAGAGGACTTTCCTCAGTGTGGCGTGGGCTTCAGTTCCCCAGGAGGTGCCCTGCCCTGTGTGGGGCTACTGGGAGGCAACTTAGGACTGAGAGTGCCCCATGGTAGCTCCCTCACACATGATCCTGTGCAAACTCCAGCACTAACTCATACAACAAACCCAGAGCACACCTGTTTGTGCACTCTGTTTGCACGGCTCTGGTCATGCTGTTCCCTAGGGCATTTTGCTAAGTAGGAGCTGTGGAGGTGGGGCGTGACCCTCCTTGGCTCCACTCAGCTGCCTCCCAACACTGCTCCTCACTATCCACCATGGTCCTTGCTTACCTCCTGGCTCTGCACTGGGGAGGTCAGGGGTCTGCTGGGGGTCTATGGCTCTCAGAGATGTGACAGGCTTCCACCTGTGCTTCTCCACCAGAGAGCCAGTCCCAACTGAAGAAAAACTTCAGTTGGGACCCTTTAAAAGTTTAAATCTAATTTCAATAAAAAAAAAAAAATGCCAATAAAAAAAGTTTGATTGTCAGTCTGCAAAACTTTGCAGTGTCAGTAAAAAAATCGTCTTGAGTTGGCAACCCTGGAAGCAGGTTTAATGTTACACTTAGGGGACAGCTACACATTTCCATAAGGTGATGTTGCTGTGGTGCCATGCTTTAATACTTCCTTTTGGGTGGTTACTGCGGTGTGTGCATGGTGCACAGGTAGATTTTGAAGCTATGTCACAGTAGCAGCATGCTATACCCAGGGAGTGCACTGCTACAGTGACATAGCTGGCAATCACGTGTAGACACACATGGTCTCTACATCATCATAGTGCACTGTACGGTGATGTAGCATGTTGTTACATCACTGTAGGGTGACAGATGCCCCCTTAAAAGCTAGGCTCTTCTTTCTTTCTCTTCCACTGTTCCTATTATAATAGGTTCCTGAAAGAAATAAGAAATATGGAAAGCAGACAACTAGATAATATTATCTCAGGCAGTACCAAAAATGTGCACCCCTATGCAACCCAATTCACTTCTCAGAAATGTTGTTTTACAGGTATGCCACCCATTTCATGCTTAAGCAATAAATTGTAGTCAAAGAATGGTAGAAGTAGGTTGTGCTGAGGTACATGTTTTCATTATTATGATGATGATGATGATGGTTATGATGATTTATTTCCATTGATTAACATAGAAAAAGTGAAGGATGATTTCATTTCCTAGATTTTAGGAACATATTAAAGTTTATGGCTTTTGTTGCTGAATTCGTTTTCATGTTTTCCTGGCTCTGTTGGACATTGTGTAATTATGTAAAGAGTTCCTGGGGTCCTCATTCTTTCTTATTTGCTGCTTGGCATATAAATAAATTTCACTCTGTCCTTGTGGGCTACTCTGTGTACAGCCAAATTATTATTAGCAGAGTTATACTATGAAGGATGCAAAGAGTCCCATTCTAGTACACTCAGGCAGAATACAATACTTCTTCTTGGAAGTGCTCAAGAAGAGAGTTGAGCATTGCTGGTACAGCTAGTAACTCTAGAGGCAGTGTGCCTGGATAGGGCATGAAGGGAGTCTTGGTTCATTAAATTCCAAGTCTTAATGTATTATCCCATCAGGACAATTGCCCTAGCTTGAAATAAGCATGGCTAAATCTGCATACTGAGCTGTCCTGAAGTCTCAGAGGTTTTGAGTTCCACAGTCATAATGCCTTTCCTTGTACAGTTCAGTGGTAAGTACTTCACAGAACAAATTCAGAATTTAACCCTTCATTATAGGAAAGACAGAAAGAGAATAAAATCTATGTGCAAGTAATAACTGAAGAAGCAAGAGGGATCAAGCTTTTCACTCTTTCACACATAACTAGAAACCTAAGGTCAAAAAAAGGCATATAGAAACAACATAACTTATTAAACTGTCTCTTGTTACCGATGGAATCTGCTATTGAAGAGACATCTGTGACAGTTATGCATTTTAAACTTTGGGTAGATTGATTGCAGAACCAAGTGAACCATGAAGAGAAAAACAGAGGAAAAAACCACCTAGGAAACATGCAGATAAGTAAAAGTGAGTAGGAGAGTCTTCGTTATATAATCATATCCTCATGTGGAATTATGATGAGTCACTGGTAAGGCTTGGGAGTGTAAAAACTGATTATATTACTGATTCCTCCCACATGAGCATTACTTATGAAATGGATAGAAGGCGAAATAAAGGATAGAAAGTCCTATAATAATAACTAATTCATAAGCTCAATGAAAATGAGACAATGCAGTAAAACATTCAAGAGTGGATCACACATTAAATCCAACAGCATTTTGAAGACAGAGTATTATAGGATTTCCCCTGCAGTACTTTTATTATAGAAATATTTTGCAAACAATTATGTACATAAGTAGTTGAGTACAAGTGGGGACTACTCCTATACAAAAGTATTCATTTGTGTTCATATGTGTCTAAAAATTCAAGAGTTACTACTCTGGGTTTCTGAGAAGAGATTGAAATTGTGAGTCAACTTTTAGCTGACTCTAACCCTTTATTCCTTTTTCTAAACTGTCCACAGCTAAATCTGTGGGAAAATAGGCCACAAAAATTACTGCCTTATTTAATTAACAAGGATTTTTGTCATTTAGTCTTTAAACTAGTGGTTTTTAAACTTTGTCTCATTTAGGAACTGAAACTGAAATAACTATTCAAAGACAGTGGACATAGTGGTACAGTAGCAGAAACTCTTCCTTATCCCTCCTGCCTCTCCTCCCCCTGCCTGACCAACAACAAGTTTCTAAAAGTGGAAAGACTAAGAATAAAAACAGTTCTTGGGAACTACACAATTATGTATTGAGTTAGAAAAGACACTCTTTACCATGTTGTTTGCAATGTATTTATTGAAATTATAATAACTATATTCCACAAATGGGTGTTTAAAACAAAAATATGCTGCTGATTATTGTAAACTGTCATATCTTATAGTATAATAGAAAGGCCATTTTGCTGAAGTTAACACATGTTATTCTTTTTTCCTTTTATTACAGTCTCAAAAGCTTCCTATTCGTGTCAAACTATTTTGTCATTCCCCAGTACTGTCCTCTCCACCGACCCCTATGTAAGGGGTGAATCTACATGAGATGTATTACTGCACAGTAGAGCAAATTACTGCGTAGTAAGCATCACCATCTACGTGTGCAAACCCTTTTGGTGCAGTGATTTGCTTTAGGAAGCAGTTAATTTGCTATTTGCAAATGAAAGTAGCAAATGCAAGTAGCAAATTAACTATGGAGTAATTACTGAGCAGTAAGGCATGTGTAGGCAGCTGACCAGGAGCAAATTTGCTCTGAGTCAACAAGCCATCAGGGAGCAGGAGATTGCTTCCTGCCCCTGGGAGCTCCCTATTGCTAGGGTGGGCTCTGCCACTGGAGCCTGGGCAATGTGCCCCTGTCTCTGTAGCAAGAAACTCCCTGCCCCACTTCATGTTCAGAGAGCTGGGGGCAATCTCCCAGCCCCTGATCTCTGATTGTGATCACAATCATGGAGCAGAGGCAGGGAAATCCCTGTATAGGGAGAGTTCCCCACCCAGTCTGGAGCTGGTTGGGACCTGCCTCTGACCAGGCCAGTTCCTAGCCAACCCTAGGCTATGCAGGGAGGTTTGCACATGCAGCCTGGAGCTATCTGAGAACTGTCCCATTTTGGGACTGCTAACTGCCCGATTTGAGGATCGGGGTAGGGAGCTGGGACCTGCCCCTCCCCTGCAGCTCTTTCCAATCCCCTTGGCCCTCAATCAGGGATCCAGGGTTGGGACCTCTCTAGTGCTGGGGCAGGGGGATATTGTTCCTGCCTAGGCTCTGGTGGTGGAGCCTGCCCCAACAGCAGGCAGCTCCCAGGGGCAGGGAGTAACCTCCCAGCCCCCACCAGAAGGCAGCTACCTCCTGGCTTTGGCTCCCTGCCAGCCCCTGGGCTAGCACCCAAGGGGATCCTAGATCTCCCCCTGACTGCTGCAGGGGCTGGTGAAGGGCATGGACAATTACTTAATTTTTCCCTTTTAATATTCTAATTTAAAGAACCTCAAAGGTCACAATTTTGCACTGTAATTTTAGACTTTCCATGTGTATAAGATCCCATATCTTCCTTCTATGTCAAGCAATTTAAGAGTTCAAGTTAAATTTATATTTGGGCCAGATAAATTTGTTCGGACGAAGAAGGAGGACTCTCAATCTTCATATGAATCAAATCTAGATCATGTGAAAGCTTTTTTGTATTCTATATTCTTGGTTAATTATGAGATATGTTCTTATTTATGATGTGCTTTAAGAAATCCTGGGTTTTAGGCAGAAACGGAAATAAGAAATGCTATAAGGAAAGTTGATTTCCTCCCATTACCAAGCTGTTTCTTACTACTATCAAAAATTCAATGGAAGACACATTTCCAGCCCAATTTCTAAAACACATGAAAGATAAGTGATAAAAATTAAATATTTTCATATCTGTTTCCACATTGGGCATCCAAATTTACCCATTTCCTTTTGCATAGTAAAGGGTAGGCTATGCTATGTTTGAACATGGTGGCATTATAGAAAAGCAGGAAACATTGATAACAATTTCAAAGTTGTTTGTGGTGAAAATGGAAAAGCAAAAGCAGGTGAATCCTAGTAAAAATAGTGTTTTGTAGTTAATCTGATTTGTCATTAGAATAAGATAGAGAATACAATCAAGCTCCTGCTTTCTTTTACTTCCTGTGGCTTTGTTCACATTCCTGTATATCTCATTCTTTTACAAGAACAATTACTTTGGGCCGCATCAGGAGAGATGGATACTTTGGACATCTCCTACTGAAAGTGTGAATGGATGCTGCTTATCTCAGGCCACGTGTAGACAAAACCAGGGGCATGTGTGCACGACATTTTTAAGTGGGTTAAATGCTTTTGCACCACTTTAATGATGTTGGTGTTTGCACACGGTGGTGTATTACAAAGTAATTCCAGCCACTGTAGCACACTTGGTGGCGTAATGAAACTTAAATGACTTGGGGTGCAGCAAACTAAAACTCCTCCTCCTCCAAGGAGTTTTAGTTTGCTGCCCTACAGCCACGGAGCAAAGTACTTGGCTCTGTGCAGCTCAGGGTCTCTGCAGGAAGCCCGTGCTGTTAGCCTGGCAGCACCTCGGGAAGACAGGCTCTGCCTAAGAAAAGCAGTGAGCCTGATTTTTTTCCTTTTTTTCCTCTGGAGCCTGCTTGCCTGCCTGAGCTACACAGGGGCCCTGTGCTCCCCTCTGTGGCTGCAGTGCCCCCCGGGACCGCCCAAGCCAGGTGCCTGAAGACACATTTCCAGCCCAATTTCTAAAGACCCCAGGGAGAGAGTGGGGCTAGAGGCTCAGAGGCCTGACCTAGAGTACCCTTGACTGGTCAATGCTGGGGCCAGGACCAGACCGGTCAAAAGGGCCAGGGGCCCACTGTGAGGGACACCCAGAGATGAGGGCCTGGGGTCCTGACTGGCCTTGGAGGTGAGGCCAGGGCCTGTGTGGCCAAATGTCCTGGGGGACCATTCCTGAGAGAGGAAATGGTTCAGGGAACTAGGCGGCCCTGAATGAAGGTGGGGTAGGCCGCCTGAATGGAGGGATCTTACAGGGGTCCTGATTGGAGGATTCTGGGGCCCAGTGTGGGGCCAGTGAGAGTAGCATCAGTGGATGCCATCTGCAAGGCATGGGCTGTGGTGATGGGGAGGTATGGAGATGCAGGTTGCCTCCTGGCAAGAAAATGGGCAGCCTCCTGCCTAATTAAGATCTTCATTTAATTAACAATAAGGCATGGCAGATGGGAATGCAAGCTGTTGGCCCAGTGACAGGTGGGCAAGGCATAGAAAGAATCAGCCCCGAGATGGCCTCCTGTTACAGTGAGATATTTTTTCTGCATCTTTTCTAAAATTCTGAGTCTCTCAAAAAGTTTCTCTATACCAGCTACATATTACAATATAGCTGCTAGAATGTTTTAGGATCTGAAAGGGGCCTGTAAATTCTTCTTGGTATTAGCTGCCTTAAGCTAATCTTAGAAAAACTGGGAATGGTGCTAGGGCCTATAGGATGACAGGATCTATTGCTTGGCATTAGTGTCTGTTGCTCAACCATGTGTTTATTTACTGCCCTTGCACCTAAGCATTAACTTTTGTGTTTTTCAGGGTGGGGGGAGAATTAATTATTAAATTATTAAACAGTTATGCTCAACTTGCAATCCTTGTTGCTAAGCATTACTTTTGAATTGTTACTTTTTATGGCTTTTTATAAATGTCCATGCACAAGAATTAGATAAGGCAAGCTAATGTGCTTACCAAAAGCAGTGCCTCATGATGATTGTCACAGAGTCCCCACCACAGGTGTTCTTTTTTGGGCCACCACAACTTTATTTGGTCTTAGAGAGCACTCTCTAAGTGCTCCCCAAAGCCAGTCCAGATATTGATTCTAGAGAATGGGGAGACCACCGGCTCCTTCCCACTATAGAGATCCTGGCCTTTTGGTCCCTCTGGTTGTCTATGGCTCTGACTCAAGAAACTAGCTTCCAGTACCTCTTTGTGTTGGGAAGAACAAATTCAACCCAAAGTTCAAAGAAACTATCAGAGAGCTCCACTTCAATTAAGGCATTTATTAAGGCAAATGCCACCTAGTCAGAGTTTCTCTGCCTCCCCTCCAAAGGGCTAAGCTGTTCCTCTGTCCCCAATTCAACCCACACAGCCCAGAATATTCCCCAACATTTTTCTCTCCAGAATCTTCTCTCCAGCCAGTCATCTTCCTTGCTCCCTTACCTCTTCCTTTGCTATATTTATCTCCTTTAGCTTCCCTCCAGTCTGAGGTATTATCTGCAATCCCCATTTTGTTGTAGTATCAACAAAGCTATTCAAGTCTTTGTGGAAGGATGTCTTCTATTAGGCAGGGTAGGTCAGCAACTCTGACTTCACTGTTCTTTCAACTCAAACCACTGCTCTTTTCCTGCATACCAGCTTTATGGGCCAACTGAGGCACACCACATTAAACAGCATGAACGCATTTAGAACAGAAATATTACAAGAAAATCCATAATCAGTCACACATTCACACACACATCTCCACTAGCTTCAGCTAAACCTGAAATAAATGTGGCCAGTTAGAACAGCTGTCCATATTTCTCAGTTTTGTAAGTATTACAAAACTGTGTAACTGTTTAGCCTTAATTTTATCCAAAAAAACAAATGTCTTCATGACCTGAGTATACTTGTTTTTATCCTTCATTTCAGCTCTGATTTATTTAAGTCAACTTGGTAGGCTGACATCACAGAGTAAATATATAGTAAACAAAGTTAGCAAAAGTGCGCTATTCCTTTTAAACATAAATGCTGTGAGAACTAAACATAGGTTATAGTTTGGGAGGGAGGCAGGGGACAGGTGAGCGGGGGAGAGGTGAAGGAAGATTGAGGAAGAGAGATTAAATCTAGTATCCACTGGTGTCTACAGTCTTATCTTTGGTGCTATCATCTGCCTTCTGACCAGCCTGGCAAATACTATACAGCTATCCCTTAAAATGAGGAGTTTTTCACATTTTAACCAATGATTTTTCCCCCAACAAAAGCAATTTTAGTAGATGCTGGAGATGTGCTTCCACATTTTCCCTAGGAATGGCTATTGCTCAAGAAATTACTCTCTTTGGTCATCTTCAAAAAGATGGCTTTTTACAGAATAGCTTTCAGCTTCCATCTTGCTCACTCTCCTTAAATGTAAGTTCAATTTCTGTTTCACAGCTTGTATGTCTTTAATCCCCGCTATGAATCCCCAGCACCAAGAGTGGAAAAAATAATACTCCAATCAGTCATGCTTAAAAACAAACTTCAAGTTAACAGGAACCCATCACATTTCAAATTCATTTACACATCCAAGAATTGCACGAGTGTTAATTAATTATTACTGTAGCTATGGTTTTAAAATGTTATCTATGCAATCAAAACAAAAATACAATATGGTAATCATGATTAATAGAGAAACCTAATGAGCTTATAAAAGGTAAATTGATTAAATTTAAAGCACAAGTGAATAAATTACTCAGTTAATCATGGATGTGTTATAAAATGTTTGGTATCTTAAAAAAATTATTCTGAGCTTCAAAATATGAATGCGTTGGTGACCTTCTGAGTATGCTTTATAATTAAAAACATGTAAACCTGTCTTATACAGGGACCTTGATTTTCATGTGTGACATCTACAATGGATAATTTGCCTAGTCTAGTCAACTCTACAGCATTAAAATATTTTACTTTCCCCCAAAAACTTACTCCTACATGATAGCACTGAATAAATGCATTCTCTACAAATATTGTTTTCAGAACACCCTCAAAGGGGGAAGGGAAAATACAACCATTACTCCACAAAAATTTAGGCATATATGGGTGCATTTACATGAAACGCTACTGCACAGTAGCTCATTGTTACTGTGCACTAGCGTTCCCAGACACTAACCATGAGGTGACGCTACTGCACAGTATTAATGAGCTACTGTGCAGTAGCTTGTTGTTACTGCACAGTAGCATCAGGAAAAAAAAACATGCAGGGATGGTACTGGGCACTAACACCAATTACTGTGCAATCATTTAGTACTTGCTTGTGCAAGTAATAAATGACTGTGTAGTAACAATTGTGCGGTCTGCTGCTCATGTGTTTGGGGGGGGAGGGAGGAGGGGCAGAACAGAGAGAAGAAATGGGAAAGAAACAGGAAGAGACAAAAGAGATAGAGGAAAGAGAAAGGAGCGGGATGGAGGCTAAGTTGTATGGGCACATAGGTGACTTATGTTTTTCCTGCTCTTGCTGCTTGTTCAAGGCAGAGGACTGAATGCGAGAAGTTTTTGTTTTACATTTCCTCATTTTTTCTGCCATGCATTGCTGTTCGAAGGCCCTGCTCCCTTCTGGATTGATGACCTCCAGGATGGATGGTCATAAGTGATTTGCTCCCATAACTCCAGGTCAATGCCATAACTCTTTAGGGACACCTTTAGGGTGTCCTTGTACTGCTTCTTTGGTGAGCTATGAGAGTGTACTCCATTTGACACTTTGCCATAGAAGATTTTTTTCGGCAGGTGAGTGTCAGGCATTCTTAAAAGGTGGCCAGCCCATCTTAGCTGCACCAGTTTCAGTAAAGTGTGAATACTGGGAACAGCTGATCTTTCAAGCACCTCAGTGTCTGGAATCTTGTCCCATCAATATTTAGTATCTTTCACAGGCAACACAGGTGGAAGTGGTTTAGTTTATTGACATGATGCTGGTAGACAGTCCAGGTTTTGCAGGCATAGAGGAAGTCAGGAGAATTATGGCTTTGTATACCTTCAGTTTGGTCAATGTTTCAATGCCTCTGCTGTCCCAGACGGACTTATGGAGTCTGCTGAAGGCCATGCTAGATTTTGCTAGTCTCACATTGACTTTGTCATCTATGTGGACAGCACAGGAGAACGTGTTGCCTAGATAGACAAACTTGTCAACCATTGACAGTTGTTGGCCTTGTTAGGCTAAAGTTTAATTTGCCTGTATATACTCTTGATATCGTCTTTATAATATACTTTATTGCTTTGTTAATTAGTATTTTGTAACCAATATCCATTTTAGTTTGTTTAAATAATTGTGTAACTTACCCTTAGTTGAGACTCTATTTTCATTTTGCACATTGCTTAGCATAAGTGTAACATTCATTTTGTTTTGTGATTTTGTAGGTTAAATATAATGTAAGAGAAGTACTGTAAATGCAAGGCCTATGGTATGTCTGGGATATTTGAAAAAAGGTAATGAAAGAATAAACAGTATGTGTGGAAATGCATATGTTGAGACAGTTTGTCTTGCACCTCAGACTAGAAGGATAGAAATAGCCTTTTATGATTTAACAGCCAAAGGTTACAACAGTGTCCAAGATCAGCAGTTAAAATTTACAAAATACAAGATCATGCTGAAGAAATTGCTGACAACAGATGGGAAAAATTGCAGACCGCAAAGCCCAAAGAGTCTGTCAATCATAACATTGTCATCAAGGGGACATGACACAGCAAGATCCATAGACTTGTATAGGGAATAATCACTATGAAGATGGACAAGAAAAAAGAGGCTTTGGGTCTGTCCTGCACAGAAGAAGAAGCAGCATCAGAACATGTCCGACAAGACGTAGCTTCATTCTCATGGTTAACTTGCTTGGACACCAAGCTAACCCAAGCATCTTAAGAACTGCTAATATCTTGATATTTACAGGACTGTGTGTCTTTTTCCTTTTGTCTGTATGTGAATAAATGGGTATGTATGTGTAAGTGTATGAGAATGTATGTGTAAATCTATGAATTAGGAAACACCACCTTTTTGTTACTTTTTAAAAATGTTTATTTTCAATAAATGCAGCATTGTGCCTTAGCCCTTTGTTATCCTTGTTTGTGTTCAATAAATGTGGCATTGTGCCTTATCCCCTGATAAGATTCCCACTTGTTTTTAATTCACACTGTACACCCTGTGCATACAAAAGCCTTTAACAGAGACGCGTGGTTCCTGGGGTGTTGTGCCAGGTGCAGGCTGAAACATCACTTCTGTCTTCTTTGTGTTAATAGTGAGTCCAAAGTTGTCACCAGCTGATAAGAATAGGTCCATGCACCATTACCGGTCAGCCTGCATATAACTCACAGTTGTCAGCGAAGAGAAAGCCATGAAGCATGGCTGTCTGGACTTTGGAGCTCGCTTGGAGCTTGTACAGGTTGAAGGTGTCACCATCAAAATGGTACCTTACCCCCATACCAAGGTCATCATCTTGGAAAGCATCTGACAGCATAGCAGAGAATACCATGCTGAAGAGGGTAGGTGTGAGCACACAGCCCTGCTTGATGCCATTTGTGACTGGAAAGGGGTCAGAGCATTCACCATTTACAAGGATGCATGCCATCATGCTGTCCTGGAACTGTCAAACCATATTGATGCATTTGAGGCTTCTGTACTTCTTCCTGATTTCCCAGAGGCCTTAGCAATTCACCATGCCAAAGGCTTTGGTTAGGTCAATGGATATGAGAAGAGGGTCAACGTTATGTTCCTGGCACTTTTTTTTAAAGCCGCCAGGCTGAAAACACTATGTCAGTGATTCCGTGTCCTTTTCTGAAGCTTTCTTGGCTCTTAGGCAGTAGGTCATTTAGATGGTCAGTCAGCCAGTTGAGGGGGACTCTCATGAGTATCTTGCAGTTGAGAGGAGGGAAATGCCCCTGTGGTTGTCACAGAATGGCAATTTCCCTTCCTCTTGTAAAGATGGATGATGGAGGCACCCTTGAATTCTTGAGGGACTACTTCCTGCACCCACATCTCAGTTAGTTTCTCCGTGAGATCGTGACCACCTGATTTGTAGACCTCTGCTGGAATCACATCGGCTCCAAGAGCCACTAGACATTTGTTGTATGGCCTTTTGGACTTCTGTGATTGTAGGCAAGGTGTTGATGGCAATTTTAGGCAGCTTACATATGGCATCCATGTTGATGGAGGAGGTCTGGTTGAGGACAGTATTGAAGTGTTCAGCCCACCTCTGGAGGATCTCGGCCTTGTCAGTTAACAGCATGGTCCCATCAGCAGACAGCAGAGGGAAGGATCCAAGGACATGTAGACCATAGGCAGCCTGTAGGGTGTCAAAGAACTTTACATGGTTTCAGTCAGCATAATTCTGGATCTTGTCTGCTTTGTTCTTCAACCATATGTCCTGCATCCCTCGCAACTTGCAAGGGATATGTTTGAGTAGTACCTATTAAATCAGCAGGGTTACTTCAGGAGCGAAACTGTATATGCATGTCATACATATGTTCACAATTGGTCTCAGAGTGGTGATAGCAATGTTTTTATTCTAACCTAGTAAAATCTGTACAGAATTGTTGTTTATCCATAATTGTTAGGAGAGGTTTTTCAACAGTATGGAAAATAATGGGACTTACTTTCATTGCTGTACTAAAGACTTTCTGTCTGACCTTTAATAAAGTCATTTGGACTCTGAGCCTCAATCTCCCCACCTGTAAACATGAAAGCAACCAGTTGTACAAATTTCGATGTAGTAGTGATAAATTAATGAATGCTTGCAAAGTACTAAAAAGGCTACAATTCATAGCAGATATTGAGTTATTCATTAAGAATGTGTTATAATTCTTCCCCTTTTCCATTTAGTTAATTGTGTGTCTTCTTCCCATAGTCAGTTTTTATTCAAATAAAAGTAGTTTGTCACACCATTTTCAAACTGTGGATTGTACACCTGAATGTTTTGTGCAGTATGGATGACCACTTATGTCATATGATTATTATGATTCTATTCTCTAGTTTAGGGGTGTCAAACTTGTCTGGCCCTATGGGCCAGATGAGTTGTGTGAGATCATCCACGGGCTGGATCAACAATGTGGAGCTATCCCTATGGGCTAGATCAGGTCCCAGCCTCTTCCAGTCTGGGACCTGGCAGGAAGAGACCCGTCATTCCAGATAATTGGCTGCTGCCATGGAAATAAGTCATAGCAACAGGCCTCTTCCTCATGGGGGCTGTTGAGGTTTCAGCACCCAAATACTTGGCTGCCCCCATGAGAACAAAGTGCAGGGCGAGGCTTCCTGTGATGCTCCTGGGGATCCAGTATCCTGGCTTTTGCCAGAGCACTTGGCTACAGCCATGGGAAGGTCCCCCCCATCAAGGCTGTGGGCCAAATAACTGGCCTTTGCAGGACAGATCTGGCCTGTGGGATGTATGTTTGACACCCTGCTCTCGTTGGACAACTAAAACAATTAAGAATGACATTAAGCGAACTAAGAGAAACAACTTACTTAGTTTTGAGTTAACATACATAACACTCTTGACATTTATACATGTTTTCATGAACACCAACAAGACATCAAAATATAATGAAATCTGTGGCCAATCAAATCATCAAAAGTCAAACTCTGTGCTGTATTTTATAGAAATCAGAGCTCTTTGGAATAGTGTTTTTGCTTCCTAAGCAAAGAAAATTATAATACTAAAACACATCTCCTGTGTCTGTGAGATTACAAGCCCAGATCTCATAGATCAGAGCTTTTCCCCATGTTCGTGTGGTTGGATCTGTTTTTTTTTTGGCACTCAGAGCAATATGAATAGATGTTTGCTATTTCATCCAAGATGTTACTTCACTTTTTTGTTTGTTTTTTCTTTTTAAATCAGTGAAACTTCTAGCTATATGTTTCAATCATTTCATTTTAATCTTATCTTCTTACCTATGTATATGGACCAAATGTGATAATATTTTCAATTCTATGTTGACAGGTCATACTAAGTTGTTTAAAAATATATATTTTTCCCAAGCCAGAAGTAATGCTTTGATGTCTAAAACAAGAAATTTTGTGTTTGGTTCTTTATAGTGACTTTGCATACAAGCAAAATACATTCCTAATAAATATGCCTTGTTGCTATATTGGACTAGAAAGTAGCTTTTTAAAGTTATTTAATATGAAATATTTTTATAGCTTTACCACCTCTGATCATTTATTTGTTTTATTAATACTGCATAATACTAATGACTTCATTGGACAACTGTACTGTATTGTATATTTGCAAAGTAGTTCATAATTCCTGCCTGGGAATTTGTTGCACACAAGTACCAAAAGTCAGTTTAATGTGGCAACACAGTGGTGTACTGTTTGTTAGAAGAGTAATCTCAACTAAATGTGATTTTGTAAGCTTCATTTTCCCTCAAGGACTTGCTGTTCCTTGCAGCTCTTATAAAGGACAGAGGACTTGGGTATTTTCATGTTTTGGTGCTCTATGATCAAAGATAGGAAGATCAGGCAGAAATGAGAAAAAGTTGAGAGGAAGAAGTGATTAATGAGAAGGAGAAAGTCAAATTCCTGTGTGATATTCTATTCAGTTTAGTAGTATGTGCACATGCCAAGTTTCCATTAACTTCAGTGAAAATTAGAACTTGGAGACTACTTCCATAATATGTGCTACATGGAAATGTATTTGCTGTCTTTACTGGACATGTGTACATGAGACACTGACTGTGCAGTAGCTCAGTACTGCTCTGCAGTAACTCATTACTACTGTGCAGTACCATTGTGTGGCACCAAGCATGATGTGATGCTACTGCGCAGTAGTAGTGGGTTACCGCACAGTAGTAATGAGCTACTGCACAGTCAGCATCACTAAATTGTCACTCAAGGACACTACTGTGAAGTAATACCAGTTACTGAGCAGTCATTTAGTACTTGTGTATGCAGGCACTAAATGACTGCTAAGTAACAACTGCAGAGTCAGTGTCTCATGTTGATGTGGCCACATAGGTGGATTAATGCCCAGGCCAGCTGGGCCCAGGAGCCCCTGCCTTGGTGCAAATGAAACAGGCAGCTGGCCTGGGCCAGGTGTGCATATTGGATGTTGTGGGCCATGGCTGCCAGGCACTGATTAGGATTTGTTCTGAGTTGATGGCAGATGCAAAACTTGCATAAATATCCATTATTTTTAGAGCCCTGAAGTTCAATGTTGGACAAGCTTCTTAATTATCTTTAAAATCAGGCCTGGACTGAGTATGGAGGGTGAAAAACTGACCAGTTTCTAAAGAGTCAAGGATTTCATCCCATGTGTGCAGCCTCAAGTCTCTTGGACTGCTTTCAGCTATAATAGTTGCCATTTTTTTTGTCCTCATATTTATTTCCCATCTCATTTAAAATTTCCATTGCTTGGAATGAAATTCAACTTAGATGAACTTGGAAACCTTCTAAAAAATAAATCTACCCTTCATTCTTTTCTGAACAAGACTTTCTGACCAGTGGAACAATGGCTGAAGATATGTATCATCATGACAGCAGCAGATATGTGTACCCTTTTGTCAGTCAAATTCACATTCTTTCAAAATTCTCATTATAATCCATCATTCAGCTTTCTGCATGGAAAATTAAGTTTCTTGCCATTTATAAATAAAAGAGTTTAAATTAATTGTACATAAAAAGCCCTATGTATTTTGTGGACTGCTTTGAGAAGATAATTTTAGAACTATTGAGTGCAATATGGTGGTGGAATACATCATGCAGCTGTTAAACCTATTAATCTCACTCATGTAAAAAGCAAGCTCCCATTAATATCACTGAATCTTCAAGCCCTGGAAAACTGCAATTAACTTTAATATGAAGAAACTCCTGCTATTATCACAAGCCTCTTAATATCACTGGTTCCTTTTGCCTCTTCATTTTGGACTGCTTAAATCTACTTAATGTCAAAAAAAAAGCTTAAGAAAAATAAATCCTGCAATGCTTTAAAAAGATTTTTTTTTAAAGAGAAATGACAGTTAATTTTTGCTGTTTTGTTTAACTGCTACTTCTGATACCACCAGAAAAGTGAAAAAAAGTTTTTATTCCCCCTTTTTTATTCAGAGAGAATTACTGTAACCCTACATGCTTATTTTACAGTTTCAGAGTGTAACAAGTGACTGGCTTAATACCTCTTTTACAGAAGTCAATTTAGAAATGTCTTCTAGTAGCCAAGAAATTGGTTTAAGACTGTTTTGTATTGGGGGAGTGAGATAAAGCACAGGATAATTAAAATAATCATCTTTTAGACTGAGCCTCATCTCTTTAGTATTTGTCTCTATCCTCATTATGTTTCTTATAATGTTGATTCATTCTATGTTTCTGAGATACTGAGTCAGAATCAAAGTTCTTTACAAGATGTTCATTTTGAACACCCACTATCCTGTGTAGTTTCCATGCTACTTTGAAGCACAATTTTGATCATTCTTTGACTCTATGCAGTATTACATATAGCAGTAAGGCAATAACTTCTGAAAACTTCAAAGCCTTTGAAGAGTAATTAGGTCAAAGTATCTTGCGTTTAATATAACTTTATAAAAATGCAGCTTTTAAAAGTATATATAGTCATTTCAGCCCATTTTCACAGGAAACAAGAGCAGAAAAATAAAGAATCCAAATCAGAAAAAAGCCTGAAGCAGTAGCTACTATTGATGCAAGAAAATAATTGTTTTGTATTAAAAAAAAAAACAAGTCCACTGTAGCTCACTGTGCTCTTGGAAACAATTTAAAGCCATGCACAGTGTGAAGAATGCAGACATACACCATGATATAGTTTTCTTTTTTGGGGTCATGGGTTTATTTTTTGAAGTGTTTTTTGTAGTCCAGAGGAAGCCTTCTTGAAGAATATTAATACTTTTTTACTGAAAATGTTCCCCTGTTTTAGTCACTGCCCTGCTGTTTTTTCCAGCAACTGTTCAAGTCTTGAGAAGCTTGAGGTGTGGTTCAAACTGTTCCCAAATCAAAAGGTTGAACAAAGGCAATGCCAAAACTTGTAGAAGAGAAAAACCATTCAGTGATCACATCCAGCATAAAAGTATGTTTCCTATATTAAATCTATACCCTTCAATTCAATAACACTTCTATTTTCCTTTCATATACTTTTTCTTAGGTAGAACTTAAATCATGGTATGTTCCATTTCTATTTGCGTATATTGCATGATCATAAGTTTAGATAGTCGTGGTTTACTACTGAAGTTTGTTCAGTAGACATAAATATATAAAGCTGTTACAGACAACATGTATAAATGGTTAATAGGATTTTGTAGTTATAGGTTTTAACAAGCAAGTTGCAATGTGATAGGGTTTCTTGAATAATAATGATTAATAACTAGCAGACAGAAGCTGAATCAATTCAATCTTTGAAGGTTAGTTTAAGCTGTGATAAGCAAGTGAACAGACATTCACTTTTGATTCTGGAAATGCAACCACATAACAGTAGTGGTTCAGGCCAGAAGATGGAGGGTGCTAGAGAATACTTCTCTGCTCTGCTAGAGCAGACTACTTGGGTCAAGGATAATCCACCCACCCTGCAATGGGAAGGGGAGGTGTTGCTGGGGAGGTGCGAAGTATCCTGGGATGGAGGACTGGGAGTTAACTTGAATCTGGCTCATTAATTGGGAAGCCTAGGAAAAGAAGAGAAGACAAGAAAAGCAAAGAAAAGAAATAAACTATGCAAAGCACTGAATTGGTTACAATTTCTCAGATAACTTTAAATATAAATATCGACAATTTTCACATAAACACATAGATTGAATTAGATCTGACACTTCTTGGGAAGAAAGAAAATATTTAGTAAAAGATTTTTAGTAATAAAATTGCTTAATTACTAAACTTTAGCATGTGAAAATGTGTTGATTTCAAATACTTTATCAATCCATAGACTAATAAATGTAGAATGTTTCACATTGGAAAACTCAAAGATCGCAAGGACTCCCATACAAAAGGCCATTTTATGTAATTAGAACAATACTAGGACAGAACGGGCGTGTCCAGATGAGCATGCATGTGCCTCTTGCCCTGCCTCAAACCCCTTTGAGGTGGGGCAACAGGCATGTGCAGGAATGACAAAATGTTCCTGGCACTGCAAGTTTGCAGCACAGGGAGAAAATTAGACCCCTGGATATCCAGGGTCTAAACAAACTGAAGTTTAAAAAAGCGGAGCAGGGCATGGTCCCGGACCATGCCCTGAAGCAACCAGAGTCTGGGTCCTCCATGGAGATGCTCTGGCTGCCAGAACATCTCTATGGTTGGCCCCTTGCCCTGGTGCTGAAACATGCGGCCTGCCAGACCGCATGTTTCAGCACCAGGGGTCCGGTGCCAGTGAGTAAGGGGTTGGAAGGGATGGAGGAGGAGAGAGGGGACAATGTGGGGGACCCCTGATGGCCCTGCCCACTCCCCCAGCCCCCCAGACCCTTGCCTTGGCTGGCCTCTCCCCTGCCAGC
>NW_005841978.1:1848704-1849371 GCF_000455745.1 Alligator sinensis | reverse complement strand
GGGTGGGGCATGTGGACCTTGCAGGGGGGTGATAGCCCCGGCAGGGGCCATTTGTTCCCTGTTGAGGGGTCGGACTCTTTGTGTTGGGGCTGAATCCCCTGTTGGGGGGCCATAGTCCTTGTGTGGGGGCTGAATCCCCTGTTGGTTGGCTGAATCCATTGTGTGGGGGCTGAACCCTCTGTTGGGGGGCCAAACCCTTTGTGTGGGGATGGAACCCCCTGTTGGGGTCCAACATTGTCCAACTGATTGCTGTCTCTGTCTCTCACTCTCTCTCTCTCTCTCTCTATAGTGGTCTTTTGTTTTACTTGTGGAGGAACATGGATTAGGGGCTATTTTACAGAGTGACTTTGGGATTTTTTTTTATCAGGGATTTTTCAGTTTTCCAATAGGGAACACTATAATTCCTGCTAGGGATGCTAGTGGCAGGACCCTGCTTGCTCAGAGCTGGCACTTTGGACCCAGCTGGCTGTGGCTGACCTCCTGGCCAAATGGGGCCAGGAGGACATGCTTGACAATTTAAAGCAGGCCGCTACACCCGGAACATCTTTCAGGCGATAGCTGCCTCGATGGCCGGGCAGGGGGCACACGTGGCAGTAGTGCCGCACAGAAGCCAACCTTGCAACCATAGTCCACTGGCAGCTGGGCCCGAGGGGGAAGTGACCCCAAC
>NW_005841978.1:1847456-1848584 GCF_000455745.1 Alligator sinensis | reverse complement strand
CAGCAGTCCAGCTGGCACAAGGGGTAGTGTCCCCAGGTACCAATTGGCTGGGCCCCAGAAGCTCCTGAGAGCTAGCAGCCCTGAGCTACTTGCCAGGACAGCTTTTTATACTGCTGAGGTGAGGATAAGGCAGCTTTTTATACTGCTGGGGGCAGCACCTGTGCTGTCCCCGGGTCCCAGCTCCCCCTGGCTGAAGGTCCGGGAGGAGCCAGGCAGGGTTATTTTGCCCCAAGTGGCACAATTTGTTCCACACCAATGTGCATGCCCTAGCACATGCGCTGAAGCAAAAAGCCCTGGCTCAAATTTGCACCGCTTCTATTTGAGCTGCTGCAAGCGCACGTGCTTGCATGTGTGGACGCGCCCAACATGTTTTATTTCAGGGGGTGTGCTTTGTAAAGAACAATTAATTTTATTTAAAAAAAGGAAAATCTTTTTAGTACATGGTAAGTCAGGCAGTTATTCAAAAGTGTAACAGGGTGTTAGAGATTTCAATCATACCATTTATAGACTGACCCTTCTGTGTGAGGGGACAAGTTTTGAGTGGCACAAATTCTCTCTTTGATTATTCTCAAAGTCTGTGCTCAGCAAAAGTAGCATGAAAGTCAGCAAAAGACTTTGTGGTACTAGCTGTATGGGTAAACTTGATTCAATACTTCAGATAATATGGGAAAACTTAGTTTTGTATGAAGTGTGTTTATTGATTCAATTTCTGAACTAAAGGTATTGAATGCTGGATAATCCTCTTAAAGAAGATAATTAAGCCCTTTTAGATCAAAGTGCCAGCACTGGGGTTATTGTAATGGCACTTCCCATTATTGTGAATTTTGTATGGGTAGCATCTGTGCCAAAGTTTGCTTTGCTATATTAAAAAGGAGATGAAATATACTGCATTAAATAGGAAGTTTTCTTTTTGAAATACACTTTCTTGGAAGGCAGCCCAACAATCTGTAATTGCTCCTTAGTTGCTATGGTCATTTTTCTTACCTAGGAACACCTAAGATATTTGTTGTACTTATCATGTTATAAACCTTATATCTGCCTTTGCCACTGGATTGGGCAGGAAGCTAAGACTTGTTCTAATGTTTAGTGAAAATGGTGTATCCAGTAGCTCTCCAGCCAGCAATATTA